>NC_056476.1:7261803-7561803 GCF_008729295.1 Plectropomus leopardus | reverse complement strand
AGCAAAAAGCTAATGCAAGGCTAAAATGAACTACACTATGGTTGCGTAGTCACCACTACGAGGCTGCAAAGCTGCGTTTGGAGTGGTTCAGTGTGATGACGTTGTGTAGTCTCACTTAGCCACTTGTTAACAACTGTCTTTTTTAAGGCACATAAAAGCTAGAAAGTTTGCGAGTGGGGTATTTACTGACGTGTTTTATGTTGTAGAATAAAGTGTGAAAGTCTCTTAAGCTCGTGTTAACCACAGACCTCATTTAAAGCTTCCCGTCTTCTCTTTCAGTGCTTGCTAGTGAAAGCAAGTGAAAGACAACCTCAAATTCACTCTTGTTGTGGAACTAGCTTTATGTGCTTAACATTTTACCTTATTATACTTTCGACTTTGCGGCACTGTATGTGTGTGTGGCGATTTTCATGGCATTCTTTTGGATGCATGCTGCTACTACCCATTTGCTACCTTCCTATAAATTCCTGATCTCACCTGCACATTATTTTGGCTGGAGACTACACTAAAAAAATACAGGCAAAGGGCGGAATCTCTGCAGATATATACACCACACTTTCAGTGGGTTATTAGTTATGCTTGAAAGAAATTACTTCGGTGTGAGTCTATGCATTATTTTTTTGCAGAAAATCCTGCAAAGTATACCTTTAATTTTACCAGTCATTAGTCTCATTTTGGAATGAAACTCCTCAAATATATTTAGGAAAACAACAACAAGTGGTTTAATCACTGGGTAAAGAAAGTGAATGATTAGTAGGAGAGAAGTTTTTCAGAAGTGCTATGTGGTGAAGCATGTTGTTGGATATACTTTGTCTGTGTGTGAATTTGTGTCTTTCACTAAAAAGGTGAAGTGATCTGTCTGTTACAGAGGTACCTGTCAACCGGAGAGGATGTTTATTTTGATTGTTCTAAGTTACGTTTACATTTTTTGTTTTCTGGCTCAATGTTTTTGTCCTTCAGGGTAGCCAAAAATTCTCAAAAATGAGCAATGTTTGGTTTTTCGTAAATGAAAAGCGATAAAAGGTCTGGGAGCAGTTATATCTTATGGGTAAAATCTGACTGAATGGAGCTAATAAGCATGAGGTTTTTGTTTTGAGATCTGTACAGTAAGCCTATCCTATAAGCTAAAGTAAAAGGTTTCAATAACCTGTTACACTGTGTCACGAAAAAGAACAAAAAGAGGCTTCTCTGTTATCGACATTTTAAATGTGATATTTTTATTCAGTTCTCTGTTCTACGTTATCATTATTGTTTAGTATTAGTGGAGTGTAGTCTATGTAATGAGTTTGTCAGATTCACATGCACACTCATGCTTGCGTAGTCGCCCAAATATAAATTATTATGGAGAAAAGCTGAAATATAGAAATAAAAATTCTGTGACTACTGCTGTCAAAAAGCTCAGCAAAAAAGGTCCAGAAATTATTAAAATGCGGAGATAAAAATTCAAATTTATTGTCTTTCCCTTCATTCCATTTAAATTCTAAAGTTTCTTTTCGTTCTTTCGGTTTGTGCCTGTAGCTGTTCTGTAAAGTGCTGTATAAAGTAACCATTCAGCAAATAAGATGATCTATCAGCCTTTATGTCTGTGACTTTGTAGAGATTTTATTTATTTATTTAATGTGTTCTGGGGGAAACTCATGCTCAGCCTTTACATTTGTGCCAAACTGTTTGCAGACATTGTGTGTCATACAAATTACAGGTATATATTAAGTATATCTGCATTAGTATGTTGTTGTTGCCCATAGTTTATTCACAAAATGCCTGAAAATGTTCACAGTTAATGGTTTCCACTGCTGGAAATTAACATTTAATAAATAATACAGACGGAAAACACATTCCAAATCTACTGATAAACTCCCTGATGTCATTATGTGGAGGCAATAATGTCAAAACCCCGTCAGACCAACTCTAACACAAATAAAACGCTCATACAGAGGTGCATACATTGTGATCCTGTTATTGTTTGCAGAGAGACAATGTGCAAAGAGGACGACCTCGACGACAACGCTCCCCTGATGTTATTTATCTATGTATGTGTTCTGTACGGTTATGCTTCTGGTACACATTTGTTTCTCATGTTGATTTTACAAAACATAGTTTTATGTCACAAAGCCACTGTCTTTTGTAAATAAATCAAATGTGAGATATATTAAAAAAAAGATTTAAAATATGGCTTTGACTGGTTATGTCATAAATGTGTGATTTTGATCAATCTTTACTTGGTCTCTTTATCATTATGTTATTATCATAACACACACATCATTTATTAATGTTGGAAAATAACTGGGTACGTTTCTTCAATATAATTTTGAGGTACTTATAGTTTACATTTTCTTTTCTTAACTTCTACTTCACTACTTTCAGCATGACAAATTACACTTGTTAGTCTATTACATGACACCATGAGTTACCAGTTACAATACTTGCAATGTTTTTTCTCTGTCAGATCAAATGATCATCTCATAAAATGTGCACATTGATACTAAACACAATACATAATAGTAACAATAACAGCCGTGCGTTTTTAATGGTAGGTAGATGTGGGACTGTGATAAGCACCATGATGAGGTGGAGATTGTTTGAGTCCCAATCTAACATTTAAAAATAACTGGTGTTGTTATGACAGGAGAGCAATGAATAAAGGAGGTTAAAGTAGTGAATGAGTTAAAAAATGATTGTCACAGTCTCTGTGCATGCACCGATAGTATTTTTTCCTTTCTGATCCTACACTGTGCCCAGGTGTGCCACGGTGCGTCAAGAAAGCCTGGCCATGAAATTACCAAAAGTGTGTTTGGCACACACTCGCCACTCTTGACAGGGTGCATCTGACTATGAGCTGCTCCCGTGTGCAGAGAGCCTCTGTGCACACAAGAGGACACCATGTCACCACTTCATTACCATTACCGTCTGAAGCCATCATTAATATTAATAATGGGTACTCCTTGTACTGACATTACCAGCAAAAATCAGCTGCAACAGTTGTTGGGACGCCATCTATACATGCTGGCATGGCACTCCTGATCTCTTTTAAACATTATAAGCAGCCCAATAAGAGGAAACAACTTTTTTGTAATTGCTTCATTGTCTCAAGATGACAAAATTCAATTTTTCAAGATTTTTCAACCGTTTATTTTGGATAATAGTTGTAAGTACAGCCCTTCTTGGCCTCAACGGTATATTTAGGTTTAGGTTTGTTTTCCCCCAAGGAACACAAATACCCTTAAAAAACAGGACAGAATGGTCGGGTCACCAAGGGTAATAAAATAAAACTCAATAGCAATCAATATCAATACTTTGCGTTAAGGGTTACTTTTACATTATTCCTGAGAATGGAAGGAAATCAACAAAGACAGCGCCAGCAGGGCAGCAAGAATTAAATAAAGTCCATATTAATGTCAGTCCATCCAGTCCACAGAGGAAACCAAACCTGTTAGCTCCTAATGGCATGTATTTGAGGAACATGCATAGAAGTCCACTGTAAGCCCAAGCAGACCAGTCACAGAGGATTCAGGGGAAATTACAAATGTAATGACATCAGAAAAAAGAGCTCACAATGCAAAATACTATATCAATTCTGAGTCACATTAATTGACACAATACAACAATGTTGCATTGTTATTTATTAAACTACCCAGAAGTATATAAGGCAGCTAAAATATGCTCCATATTGTCCAGCTACAATAAAATGCTGCTTATGCATTAATACATCAATATTTATGTTTCCATCAACAATATTTACATAATAATATAAGATTCTGGAAGCAGGCATACTCCTGAATAATGACTACTTTTATCATATAGATACTTTTACTCAACCAAGTACTTATTTCACCACTTCTTTCTTTCCATAACAGATTTAAACAAAACTTTAGCGATATTTTTGAAATGTCAATAAAACACAATTACGAGATGACTGCCTTTCCACTTAGTGATGTTATGCGACTTTTCTCACAGTAACATTTCAAGAAGCATTGTGATGGTTGTTTAAAACAACAGCAGGTTTATTCCTACTGCAGTCACCGCACTAGCAGTCATTATTTCCAATCGAAAGCACGTAGGCATGTTATGTGACCAATAATGGAAAGGCCAGCCCCTTATATGTGGGAGCGACCACGTATGAGGGAACTGTAAGAGGTGATAGTCCACCATTTCACTAAGGAATTGTGGGTTCAAAACTTCCAAAAGATCTGCTCAACTTTCAAAGAAATATGCGATGCCATAACACTTCTTGTAGTGTCTGCTGCATCATACCTGAGGGAGCCAGTTACTACTGACAAGCACATAGCATCATGTGACCTGTAAAAGCAAAAAAAAGTGTTTCCATAGCAGTTTTGCAAAATATGGCTTTTTCGAATTACCTGAAAAACTACCTCATGTGAGTGCAAAAACTTTTTTTGCGGTAAATGGGAGTGTTTTTGAAACCGATGTGTTTACAGTAGTTGTATTTTATATTTGCAATTTCAATTTGTCTGGCCAGATATGTCATCTCTTCGTCAGTAAATAAGTGTGCTTGTTTGTAGCTCAATTTCTGATTTTGACCTCAGCTCATAGGAAGCTAGAAAGAGCTGTATTTACTTGTTGTTTTAAATGTGCTTACATTCAAGTTAAAGTTGTTTGTTTCTCAAAACTTGTCCATGACTTGGCCCTCACCCACTTCCTCTTTATCAACTTCTTCTAAACAGGTCAAACGAAACACAATGCCCTTTCCTGCTTTACCTACAAATCTAAATATAATAAAACAACCCTGCCCTTTTCCTGTTGTTTCAGCACCAACAAGATGAAGTCGGCACACTTTGACCTATAAGCATCCTCATCTGTGGGTTTCTAGGACAAGACAGAGTTTCCACAAGCCGGCAGCACACATACTCCTCTGTGGTTATGTGGCATCGTCTTGCTGCTGCTGAGGCTGCTGTCCTTAGATGAACCTCTCAGTGCCATTGACTCTATGAGAAAGAGGAGATGCTGCTGCTTCCAGATCATTGAACCACATCCGCCTGCTGCACACACATTTTCTCTCTCACTCATTGCCCCTAAAGAGCACTCAATGTGCCTCACAGGGAGCTGTTCTCTGAGCTTTTAACCCTCCTGCATCTGTAGCATTTACCTCACTGTGTCTCCGACTAGTGGGCGTGTGCGGGATAAGTGTTGGTAGTAGCAGTGGCGGGCTGCTGTAGGGTTAATGGAAAGAACGTGATAAGAGGTTTGATATCTTGTTCTAGCTGCACTCCAGGAAATGAATGAAGATGTGCTGCGAGATTAAGATTCTGCTGAGAGGATAAAATCTATGAAACTACATGAGATGAGCTAAATGCTCCTCCATCTGCTCTGATATACAGATCTACGGCTAAATAAATTATTAGCCCAGTGCACCCAGGAATATAACCAGCGTGATTATCTGCTTTGGAAAGTTCCGTACAACTTGTTTGAGCAGGTTTGTTTATTTGAAAAGAAAAAAAGTATATATACTAAAAAGCCACAACATTTTTTAATTTTTCTATTAGTGCAGCATTATGTTGTTGTACAGCAAATTGGTGCAAAAATCATCACTATGACATGCTTGCTTAAGTCACTTTTTTACAGTTTTCAACCGCTACAACCCCTGAAAAGGCTAGAAGAGTAGTTCTCAAATTTCTTCTCATCATAGCCCCTTTTGAAAGCTCAAAACTGATTGCTGATCACATTTTTTTAAACTGGAGAAACTACTCACAAAAGGAGCAAGGCTGAATTTAACTAAGCACTATACAACATGTTATGATGAGTTAAGGAATGAATTTTGTTTTTCTCACATGCCTCCATGGTGGACAAAGAATCCCGAAACAGAGAAACTTCTCAATAAATCCATAACATATAATAAACAGTATAAACAGTAGCAATGTGCAGGCGTGCTACTTGTCTGTGTGCGAGGCTGTTTGTGCAGAAGTCTCTTTCCATATTACGGTTTTAGCTAAAATGCATTGTGTGGTAAGTACTGTGCATACGACTTTTTCAGTGAGACTTGGATTATATTGCAGGAGTTTTGTGAGTTTGTAAACAAATGTTTTGATATAGTTTTGTTAAACATGACCCCTTGTACTTTTACTCATCAAGAATTTTCTCTGGTTTTGGAATCCTCGTTCTCTGTGGAGGCACGTAAAATTCAATGTAACACATGGGTGAGTTGTTGAATTAAAATGGTTATTTGGGGGGTGAAATTCAAATTGAACACATAAAAGACAAGAATTTCCTGCTATATTGACACTAACTCCATTATTTTGAACACATTTGCTTAATGAACACCCTCACCAAAGTATGAGTCAGTCCACCTTGTACTTCTATTTTGTTTTTGCTCACATGTTGTTTTACTTCCAAAATAAATGTTGTTTTAAAGCATCAATGCAGTTTCTTCATAATGCCTAAATTAATCAGATTCATCAAACTTTTCCACAGCATACATTTTTACTTGACAGAACAGCACAGGCGTAACTTATAATGTTTATGATGGCTCCATCCCAGCAATTCATGCAACACAATGCAGCAAATAACAATGTCATTAGTTACATCTGTGATTGATGAGTCAAAATGTTTGCTTTGAAGACTACCAATTGAACCCAAGGTAGGAAAATAGGACACTGTATTTTATCACTGAATCGAGTCCCAGAAGTCACAGTAGCCAAAGAGCACACAGAACAATGAAGAGTTAGAGATATATATACTATGTCAGAAGTTTACAAAACTAACAATTACACATGTAGTAGCAAAGGGGACTAATGTGGTGTAATAGCTGAGGTTTCTGCACTGGAATGTGCAGATTGTGCAAATGTCAGCAACCACTATACTTTACCGCACTGTATGTACTCAAACCTCTGCCAACATAAAATATATAAACTGAGCAATTTATCAATAAACTTGCACTGTGGTGTGAGAATGTGTGGAAGATGAGATACTACATTAAGAGTTTGCATCAGTGTAAAGAGGCAAATATGCAATGTAGTACCATCAAAAGAACAACTGTAGAGAGCACGTGTTTCGCCTCACTAGGCCTCAAAGCTGGCCTGAGGCATCAGCTAATTACATGGCTGCTTAGGGCCCCACAGCCATCAGGGGGCCCATAAATGCAGCACATTAAAAATGGGGAAGTCTCCTTGGGTTCCTGTGCTCATTTTGTCAACATTTAAATACAATTACTTTGTGTGTGTTGTATTAAAGTTGTACTTAAAATATTGTAGCTTTTCTTCAACCCTTAGATTTTTCTAATTGTAGTTAATTGTATGTTACAAAAAATGTGAAAAAAAACGTGCACGTGTGCACCACGCAAAGATCATTTTGAAACATATAAGTTGTAATAATTAATTTTAAAATGCACTACATTTCAAGTGCCACTGGTGATATTTTTCTATGACAATATTATGGCAGAAACGTACAGTTACCTCTTAGACTTTCACATAGCTGCGTCGTATGACCACAAAACACACGTGTATAAAGGGGGGGTCAAACAAATACCTGCTATAGCTCCATGCCCGAAATAGGCTGGAGCTGACGCTGTATGACCAACACAGTGCCACCAAAGCAATAAAATCAACATATACCAGATCTCTCTAAGGGGAAGTGGTGAATATAAGAAAAGGGCATTCGTCTTCACACACAGGTCTAGTGTTTATTTTTGCCCTGAGGTCACATCAGAGGGGCCAAGGCAGTACTTGGGGGACCACTGGGCCACTCAAATGTCTCTGAGGTGTAACGTGAGTTTAAAAATTAAGCATGGAAGTGCTCCAATTGGGCATTAATGGTTCAACTTTTAAATAAAAATGTTGAGGCATCCCTGTGGACTAATCATCTGAGATGCATACCAGATGACCTCAGTTCAATTTGGACCTTAGTTGCAGGACACACTCTTTGTTTTAACCCTGTTTACCATCTGTATTTCTACTGTCATTTGTTAAGTAAAGGTCACATTGTATCTAAATATGAAAAAAAAAACCAAATAAATAAATAAGCATAAAGTGTTTTAAGGAAGTTACTTTGCAAGCATAGTTTTACAAACTACCAATTACATCACACTGGAAGAAGCAGAACTACAATAAAGCTACCCAAGCAAGAAATCTAGCTTTGTTAACTAAAGCTACCATCTTCTAAAAAAGTTGTTAAAACTACTCTGTAAAAGAATATTGAATTGAACAAAGCACATGTGATATGAAATTAAATGAAATATAATACAAAAAAAAAGTCACATGCCAGCGAAAAATGTCACTGAGCTGAGTTCAGTTCACAAGTTCACAGGCCAAACAAACCAAAAAAGTAAAATACCCCACTATTCATGTTCAAGTGCAGAAATGTCAGCTTTGGTTTTGTATACATTGTCCATCAGCTAGACAACTGTCTTCAGAGACTTATGTCCAGGTGGAGGACCTGCACCAAGCAGGATGACTCAGTTAGCTGGATAAAACTGATACAGTGCTCACATGCATTCTGTCTGCCTTTATGCTGCTGGACTGTCAATTTACTGGTTATGTCAACCTTTGCACAATTTGCTTTTGTATTTTCTTTAGATATTTACCTCTCTTTAGCATTTGTATTTATTTAGATATTCTACTTCTATTTATATTTTTTTAAATTTAACTCTATGTTTGCATTTTATGTCTTACATTTTCCAGCATTCCTAATTCCTTATTTGCACCTTCTACCAAAAACAAGTTAGTTGGACTAAAAGTCACCAGCCATTGGTATCTGCACTGCTCTTACACTTAAACTTCATCACTTTATGTTGCAATACCTGCACTGTCAACCACCTAAATTTGTAGTACCATCATAAGCATATCTACTGTTACTCTATTTAAGTACAAATCTGAGGTACTAGTACTTTACTTAATTATTTTCTTTTCATGCCACTTTAAACTTTGACATCACCACATTTCCAAGGGAAATGTTTGTAATTTTTACTTCACTACATTTATCTTATGGCTTTAGTTACTAAGAAAAGCTTCTAAAATGTTTTTGTCAGAAATTATATCAGCAAACAGTTCATACAAGCAAAGCTGAAATGATTAGTCGACTAATTAATTATCCATTTGACAGAAAATTAATTTCCAACTATCTTAATAAACATTTAAGTCTATTTTAGGGGAGGTGCTTTATTTTATTTTTTTTGCATTGGATACTTTTACTTTAATACTTTAAGTACATTTTCCTTATACTTCCTTACTTTTATTTGAGCAACATTTTCATGGTGTAATGGAACAAATACTTCATTACAGTACTTAAGTTTTTTTTAAAAAAATAAGTATTTTACTTTTTTTTAATTTCTGTCAAATTTCACTTTTACATTTCCCCTAAGAATTGTAGTTAGTTACTGCAAAGTAGGGAAGGAATTAGGCAGGGAGGAGGGAACAGAACGAAAAATGAAGGAATGGGAGGGAAGAGAAAACTTTGTGTCCTTAACTTCTTTAAGTTGTAAAGAAAAAATACCTTGTTTTTCTCAAGGTGTAATGTACGCCCCATTTTTATGGTGAGGTATGATATGAGGAAATAAACAATAATTCTCAAAATTCTGACTGCTTGCTTTTTTATTAACAGCATTTACTTGTACTTTTACTTAAGTACATTTAAAATAAAATTATTTTTAGACTGAAGAACATTAAATATCAGATCATTCAAGACTTTTACTTGAGTAATATTCTATTAGGCGACTTTAACTTCTGCCAAAGTCATTTTCTGGCAAGGTATCAATACTCTTAATCAAGTGAGGCTTTCAGGTACTTCATCTACCACTGGTCAATTAGTGTCAGACCACCTCCGCCCCCCTCCTCCGCCCCCCTGCTCACTGAGGCGAGCCGGCAGTCTTTAGGACCGTGTGGCAGCCGGCAGACAGTCTGCAGGCCCCTGCAGTGAGAGCGGTGCATCTGGAAGAGAGCTGGCCGGCTGGGGAGGTGGAGGACGGGGAGAGAAGAGGAAGGAGGCTCCGGGAGCAAGCGAGACAAAAAGGGTCAGGCCTGGGACTTGGGAAAATCGGGTAACGAACACATTGCGATTCACGCATTTAAATCCGTTTAACCCGGCACTGGTAACCGCGCAGGAAGGAAGGGGAAACCTTTATGTGAACAAAAACGTGAAAGCCCAGAGAGCGGAAGGCGCTCGATGGAAACGGGGAAATAGCGATTTTAGGGTTTTTGCCTTTTTGCAGATGTGCTGATTGGACATCGCGATGTGCACTTGAACTTGACCGAATTTACAGCACGGAACCGGGACCGCGGCTCCTTGAAACACTGGCCTCATTATAAAATAAAATGAAATAAAATAAATAACGGGGATTTATACTTGAGTGGCCGTGGCCTGTAAAAGAGCCACAAATCCCCTGGGTCATATTGCAGACTTCCCCTGCTGCAAAGACGTCTAAAACTTTGCATTTTTAACATATTGAATGATAAAAGCAAGTCAGTCGATTGCAGTAATGTAAACGTATGGCATGGTTGAAGCGTGATGTGCGTGGATATGCGGTGACATTAAACGCCTGTGTGGCCAAATAATAAATTATTTTTTCAAGATTACACGTTCTGGATGCTGCCTGCAATTATTTGCGAGTATCTAAGACTTAACAGCCTATTAAATTAATCAGAACCGACTGACATCAGTTTTGATATAACCCTTAGAGGTAATTAAACACATCCTATATGAATATAGATATATAGGCTTTTTTGTGTGCACATTTTACGAGCGTAACTGTGGCTCCGCTGTGTGCGCATGGTTGACTGCTGGAGTAACTTTAACCCAGACTCTTGAGGTGAAATCAAATATTATTAATTTAAAAAAACAACATAAGCATGCTGGACTTGTATTGGAGCGTTGCTCAGGTTATTAGGCACACATAAGCAGCCATTTGATGTCGACTACTGTACACTGATACATCGATGTAGTGTAGAAAAGTGGCCTAGGCCCTATAGGCAATAGTAGCCATACAGTATCCTATAGAGGCCCTGTGTGGTTCCTATACATGACGAGGACTCAACAAAGGAAATCTGATGCTCAAGAAAAACCTCTTTATGACAGAAAAATATAGATTTAAAAGAAGTGATTTGAGGAAATATGAAGAAAATGTGCCACTGCAGCATGAAACTCTGCTCTCCTGTGAATAAAAGCATCACACCACTAATGCAAAATGAGCTGATTGTCACTTTTCTTCCTTTATCTTCCAGGAGAGCGGAGAGAAGAGGGATCATCTCTCATTTCTTTTTCTTTTTTTTTGTATTCCTTTGAGTTTATTTCCACCTCATCCACATCGCCCCATTATCACACATCACCCATAAGCGCCACAAGACTCTCAACGATGCCGTCCAACACTGTCACCAACACCAACACCACTTCATTCAAAGGCTCAGACTACGCTGATTCACCTGGAAACAGAATGGTAAGAAAAGCGTGTGAAATATAAAAGTGCGCCTTGGGAATCTCTTTTAAGGTATTTATGAGGCCCCTCTTGAAGCTTGGTATGTTGTTGAATGACTCAGGATTTTTTTAACTTCACTGCCTGTGGGTTCGAAGAGTTCATTCAGTCATGTTTTGGCTTTTTGAACGACTTGAGCTAAGCTGTTGATTAATTTTGGATTTGACTCTCCATCGCTGCAAAATGCTATTTTTTGACAGCTCTCAAACACACCAGATTTAAAAGGAGATTAGTCACTCCTGGGCTCATCCAGCAATGATGCAATACAGTGTGGCTTTTAGTGTTTTCCTAAAATATCTATAAAGTGTGCATGAGTGTGTTTTTGATCTGTGATATTACACTGATGTTACATTGATGGAGCCCTGCAATAAGAGGTGTGTGGTTCGTGCAGTCACCTCAGGTCAAAGCCCATTAAATCCCCAATTTATTAACAGAGTAAATCAATCTGTCAAGCTAATGCCTTATTGATCTCTGCAATCTTAACACTTACTTTTCTTGATTCAAGAAAAAGTAAGATTTTTATTGAAAGATGTGACAGCATGTGGAGTGCCATGTCACCTTTTATGATGCAGACAGACTCATTATTACAGCATGTGCGTAACTGCAGCATCACTGATGCTCCACAGAGGCAGCGATGGCAGCATCACTGAGGCGGCTGTGGCGAGATGCAGCTGTATTATGTGACATTCGCTGTTGTAATGGTGGTTGGTGACGTGGGCGTTGGCTGGTGTAGGTTGAGCTGGAGCTGGAATGGCTCTACAGCTTTTTTTTTTTTTTTTTTTTTTTTTTACTGGGGGGGATCTGTCCTCTTCCTCTACATTCCCATTACACAGTACTGCCCTTAGTCTTGTTGCCTGGCAACAGACATTGCCTTAAATAACCGGCTACCCAGACGGAAATAGTGCAGAGATATTGACAATGTAGTAGAGTTCACTCGAGGCAACAACAAATCATATTTCAGGGTTTTCTGTTTTTTTTTTCTAGAAAATATTGGGGTGAAGCTGTGTGTGAAAATGGCGTGTTATTTCTATTCAGTGTGTCTGAGCTCGTGGGTTGGGAATTGGATGAGCGGCGTGGTGCATGTAGGCTGTTCCTGCAGAGATAGCCAGGCACCACTGAATTGTGTCATCCATGTAAGTGGTTCCCAAATGAGCCTGCACACCAGACTGCACTCAAAACGTGCCATTATCTATGCAAATTCTGCCGCCCTGTAAGAAAAAAAAAAAAAAAAAGAAGCACCAGGCTCTCTATTAGTAATCACACAATGAACCGGCACCATCTGCAAAACACGTCCTCTCACAAAAGCATCGATATCTACATTTACAATAACCTTTAAAAGGCTTGGCGGTAACCTCTGTATTTTCATCCATAAATTCAGTGATGAATGTTCTTTCCTGCGATATTTATCAATTATAACCCCGTGCCCATTAATCACAGCATCAGTTACTCTGCCTGCATCTATCTCTTTATGCAAATCAGTTTATCACCCTAGGACACTAATGGTTGATGGATTTATTCCATCTTAGCAGCTAACACTCTCAGGACGTAACATAGCCTGACCTTTGAAATCCCTGTCTGTGTTTATGAACATTCTCTATCTTTTAGTAAGAGCGGTTGTCCAATTTTTAAGAATGTTTTATGACATTTTTTTTTTTTTACTGCACAGCTGATAAAAAAAAAAGAGAGAGAAGACGATGAGGCGACAGAAATGTCTCTGGCCAGTGTTACAACATATATTGTAACCTGTCAGATTATGTGACCCAGTCAGACATGTTTGTTGTATTTTTGCCATGTCAAAAGCTGTATTTTCTTTGCTGTTACAAAAAAAAGGTGACTGTGGCAAGTCAGGTGGTTATGCTATTTATTTTGTCATGTATATTCAAGTTCCACATTCTTAGGAATAGAGGATTCAAAAGGGTTCTCCCTGAAGGGCTGAGGTTCTACCCAGAAGCAAGTTCCCCCAGAGAATGCTTACTTGAACCTTTTTTTATGTTTAGAGCCCCCTGGATGGATTCTAGATAAATCCCTGAGAATATAAATTGGTTTCAATAGAACCCCCTGAGTGAGTTTTTGTTAGCACCCTTACAAGGTGGAAAGGTTTTGGATAGAAGCCCAAGAAAGGGTTCTGGATGGAACACTTATTCCATAGAAAGAGTCTCTACTGAACCCTTCATAGGGGTTTCTGGGTGGAACCTTTTACAGGTGGTTTTAGATGTAATCATTTATGCTCTCGCTAAAACCCTCTGATACCCCTTTTCACCAACATGGAATGGTTTTCATATTGTTCCTGCACTTAATTTTCAGTCATTAAGAGCATTTCGACTGAAAACAAATTGGTTGAGAACCCGAAAAGTTAGCTCTCAGCTGGAACCAAATAGCACACATTTTCTTAACCTGAAGTTTGAACCATGACAGCATAGGTGGGGGTGTCATTTTCTACAGACTGGAGAGAAAGTGAGAAGAAGGCAACAAGTCATTGGAAAAAAGAGCTTAAAATGGTCTGATTGATAGTTGATCCACGCTTCTTTTTGGATAAGGATAAACATCTTTAATTACAGAAACAAAAGCTCGCAGGTGATGACTGTGATTGCTGTTTTTCTACTACTGTTTACTTCCACTGTGCATTGTGCAACAACCTCCAATGATGATACGACATCCTTGTTGCACCATAGAAGAGTTCTTTGTTGAACCTCTAAACTAAAAAGGGTTCTCGTATGGCACAAGCCGAATTCTTTACAGTTCTAGTTAGCACCTTTATTTCTCAGAGTGTAAATTGTATAGCTTTTAGTATCTTAGGTTACATATTTTGATAACAATCAGAGCTGCTTACTTCATAACATTTATATAGGGTGACACATTTTGACAGCATTAACACATTACTCTAACCGTCAATATTTAATCAGTGATTATTTTTTATTGTTGACCCTCTAGCATCAAAAAATCTGACTTTTCATCCCTGCTGGCTTAAAATGTGAGGTTCTTAGTTCATTCTTGACCTTGGAAACAGCAGGAAAAACCCATCTCAAGCCCCATTTAGTTGCTTTTGATCATATCACATGATCTTCATTAGCAGATGGAGTTTGCCAAAAAGTTTAGATCTTTTTGTTCAAAATGTTAGAAAAGGAAAATGTACAATGAAAAGAACCAAAATGACAAAAGCAGAGAGAAAAAAATACAAAAAAATAAAATAAAACAATTACAGCAAAATAACAGCCAGAAAAACCATGGGCAAAAAAAAGATTTACAGAAATACAACAAGTGGCAAACCCCATCTGCTGATAAAGATTGTCTGAAAAGACTGAAAGCTCTAATGCAGCTACTCAATCGACTTTGTGGCCTCAGTTGCAGTTTTGAGAGAACAATGTTCAATTGAAATATAGAATTAGGATGTTTACATATAAGTTACAAAAATAACTGAAACTTAAAGGCATGGGTACACAAGTCTAAAATACACCACTGATTTCTCCGCAGCCTGCAGCACAGTGATATTGTATCATGTTAAAATGCAGTGTAAGTGTTGTACTAAAAATGTCCCTTGTCTCTCTCCCCTCCTTTCTTCTCTAATTCAGTCACTGAACTGTGTTGCTGTATTTAACACCATCCATTATATACAGACAATGTCATCTGGGTGTCTGGTGGCTCAGTGGATAGAGCGGCACCCCATATACAGAGGTTGTATCCTCACCGCAGCGGCCGCGGGTTCGATTACGGCCTCGACCCTTTGCTGCGTGTCGCCCCGTCTCTCTCTCCCCCTTTCACGCTTAAACTGTCCTGTCCATAAAAGAAAAAAAAACTTAAAAAAAAAAGACAGTGTCATCTTACAGTAATCTTCTGTCATGTTATCCCTCGCCACAGTGGCTAAGATCTAAATAAACGTTCTTAACAACACGTCAGCAGAGGGACGTGGTTGCAGGATGCCTGACAGTGTGGAGAGCCTATTTATCTTTGGGGGAATCTCACATTCAATACTGAAGGAATTTAATAAGGACCCAGCCCCTCGCCCCCCACCGCAGCTGTCAGGAACGGCCTTGCAATCTCATTTGCATTCAGACCTGGTGCTGGTGGTCCTATTCAGTCAATATTGAAACTCAAAGCATCTACATTAGGATCATCTTTTCTCCCATCAACCCCAGGGGTACTTGGTGGTGGCGGACATGGAGCTTTGTTCACGGGGGTAGACAGTTTTATTAATCAAAGGGAAATTGCAGCAGGGGAAGGTGGGGGCCGGTCGACGTCTTTGTAACGGTGTCAAGAGGGGATTGTCTGTGGAAGGTCAGTGCTGCGTCCGCGGAGCTTTCACTTCAGCCTAGTTCAAAGGAACGTGCCATTCAATTTCTATCTATCTCATTGTCCACTCAGCCAAAGACACTCAAGGACCCGCTGCTGTCCCCCCACCCCGCCCCTAATGTTCAAGTGTTTCAGTGTATTGCAGTTTTGTGTGTGTCCTGCAGATCTAGTATTGCTCCTGATGCATCTTTGGTCGAGGTGAAACTTAGCTAACTGCGAGCATGAGTACAGTCTTTCATAACCTGAAAAGATGTTTCTGTGCAGGTCTGAAACTTTAATTTGACATTCTGATTGATTATGGGCACTGTTATTCCAAATATTAAGCCTTATTCCCGCTGCATAAAAATATGGCTACTCTGGCTTTTTAATGCAATGAGAATGCGAATGGCAACCACACGCAGGTCAAATGACTCTGCAGTAGACACAGGTTCTTATTGCCTCTGGCTCTGATCGGCAGATTGGAATACAACACCCGGGTGAACATGGTAATTTCAGCTCATCAATAATTACCCTCCATCTCCTCCCGAGTAGCACTCAAACATTGTTCCAACTTAGTCTGCACCTAGTTACTTAAGAGAGACTTAAGTAAAAGATATGAAGACAAGAAACCACTCAAAAGTTTTCAAAAGACCTCTATTCCTGCTGCTGTCTACTGTTTACCTGCTCTCATGCCTGGCCGTGACGTCCCATGGACACACCAACAAAACAACCCACACACACACATATGCTTGCTGACAGAGAGGCAGACTCTTGTGCTGGAGCGCTTCATTTACTGACAGTAGGAATACAATCTATCGCCTGTATTAAGCGGGTTTACCTATGTTTGAAAAATCTGCATGGACGAGCTAATTTTGGTGGGAAAGGGGTGTCACTGTATACTGACTCCAAATCATGATGTATTGTTTTTATTGACAGGGTGAAAGCACAATACTGGACATGGACCTGATGACGGAGGAGAAGTCAGCTAAAAGCAGTGCCTCTTGCAAAGTTGGCAAGCCTGGAAGAAAGCGCAAGCAGTTTCCAGTGAGTGCTGATCAGACATTTTACAACTACATCCATCCATCCATAATTATTTGACAGTGATCATTTTTTCAATATACTTGCTGAAAATAGCTTAAAGACAAAATCAGATGATAGGTTGAGCGCAATAACTGCATATTTTATTCATCTGCTTTACTCAGTAGTGCTTTTCGTGAAATAACTCTAAAATTGTTAAAGGAAGTGCGAATCGATGCACTTCAAGAAAATTACAGTCCTAAGACAATTTCTTTAGGTGGGGTCTTAGTTAAAACTTTTAATGTCCCGCGCTGGTCTAAAGGGTTTATTGTTCGGTTATGCTCAGTAAGAAGCAGTGCACGTTTCATTCATGTGAAACGAAAGGCAAAAAAAATCCAACCACTTTTGAAGGCAGCTGTTCAAAATGCCCACACTCGTCTCAACTTGTGGGGTGAAAACCTTACAGTCACGGAGAAGGGACGAGATGCGATTTATATTTTAGATATGGAATAAATGCACATATTTTCAGATGACCTTTTTCTGGAGGGCATTCATTGTGTCGACGAAGTGACAGAAATAGCTGAAAAATTACAGCTTGAGAGAGAAAGGTTCAACTTATCGGACATGGGAGTGTGTTTGACCACCCCCGGTTTGAGTGTAGCCGTGCCCTACTATCCTTCAAACAAAGTGCATGTCTGATCATTCGAAAGACGGCAGTCAATAAGTACTGATGTGGCTCTGAGCCGAACCACACATCAACCTTCTGAAATCTGGATCGCGATCAGTTTTCTTGAGCTGCGTTCAGACGCCTTTCACAAGCTGTTTAACCCTTTGAAATCTGAGCAAATTGGTTTGATTTCTTTCAAAAACATCCAGAGTTTCAATTTTCTGACAATACCTGCTGCGTGCAGGTTTATCGAAACCTTTTATGAAGACACTTTCCTCCAGGTCGAATAAGCACAGTACTAACTGTAGATTTATAATTTCCAGCCCTCAGTCTGAATTTTGAGTGTTACATAAATCAGGTGATTGCAAACAATCGATTGCTAGGACTGCGGTTTTAACTTTTTAAAACTGACAGTTGGACAGTCAGGCCCACTTCATGCAGTGATAGTCCAGGTGTGTGAAGATGAGTCAGTATGCTTTCCCCCCTCTCTAAAAGCAGACTTTTCAGCAGCACAATCAAGTGCTTTTGTGTACAGCACAAAGGTTAACAAGTTTGTTTGTTAATTTGTTTTGAGCATACATGGTCTCGAGTCACTTGATGGTATTAACAGTAAAAAGTCTGGGTGAAACATTGCAAATTTCTGTAACATTCTATGTTTTTGTTGAAAGAATCTAAAAAAAATTCTGAATAGCTGCACAAGAGAACCCCTATCAACACCTTCTGAATAAAAACTGAGGTGTTGTTTTAGCCTCCAGAAACACCAAATGCACTAATTTGTACTCATGCATAAACATCGCAAAGCTTCCACTGTGTTTAACTACATAATTTGTAGTCTGATTGTGATGTCTGTTGCAGTTAAAAGCCCTGATTTAATAATGACTCTTGGGCCGACATGTATTTCGGTATTTTTTCTCTCTGAGATGTTATCATTTGCATAAACTTCTGTTAATTAATTCTCACAGTGTCAACAAACCCAAAAAGGGATATTTACAGACGATGTACTGTAGCAAGGGGTTATACCAGTTTGTGTCAGTGACTACATTTACATGCACACTAATTCTCAGCTATAATACAGAATATGACAATATTCTGATTTTGATGCAGGTCATGTAAACAGCATATTCCATTTAAATGTATTAGGCCCTTTTCTAAATGTAGCGTTTTCCTATAAGACATGTGGGACATGCTGGTATTATTCAGATTTAAATAGCATTCTTTGGACATGTATACAGTAGATTCACCAAACTGCCAAAAGTTTGCAAGTCTGGTGTAGAGATCCATGCGAAAAAGAAAAGCAGAAGGAGAAACACACCTACTTTTAAACATTTTGAATCCTTGGATATCTTCAGGCTTTCGGCTTTGTAAAATATATTATGATGCTGATCTTTTCAAGAAGGCGATTCAGGGAACGAAAGAGGGAGGCTGTTTTTGCATGGAACAAGTCAACCAGCAGTGGAAAACCCAAGTGCTCTAGCCATTCCACAGTTTTACATGATAAACGACATATTAGGGCAACAAAGTGGTGTCCCCGCGTAAACAGGAATATTAGTGGAAAACTTATTTTTATTATAAAATCAGCTTTGGAGGAATATTGTCTTTTTTAGATTAAGGGCCACAAAACTGAATATTTTGTGCATGTAAATGTAGTCCGTGTGTATTTAAAGTGTTACTACCTGTAGCAAATAAAGAAAAGCTAAACTCAGAATCAGGGCGTCTTAGCAAGTGTTTTTACAGCTGTGGGGGATTGACCACATGTGCATGACACTCCAGCCACATAGGTGTTTCATTGTTGATATTCTTCTCTGAATGAGTAGAAATATATTTGCAAACATAATATGCTGTCTTTGGGGCATGATTTCAGTTTGAATCTTGAATATACTCTGACATGAATGAGAGTTTTCAGTTTTTTTGTTCTCCTTATTAAATGTCAGGGGAAGTTTGTGGATAGCTGTTAAAGAATTTAGCTTTTTCCGATAAAGCACACAGATGTGGACAAGGTCAAACTAGTTCATCATAGAAAATGTTGAATTACTGCTCGAAAAAAGCCACCCAAAGTAAAGCATTTATTCATTCACCTCTCTTCACAGGGTTTTATCTTTTTCATGTTAACTGACCCTGCTTCTTTTTACTATCATGGTTAAAGGCTGTAAAATTTAATGTCTTCAGTTAGTCTGAGGGAGGTTAATAAATGGTCAGCTTGTTACATGTTTGAGCACTGAATCTGCACTAAATCCATAACATAATATTTACACCGATCCTCCCATGGGATCAATAAAAATGCTGCCTTAAAGCCTGTAAGAGTGAAAACTACTGTATATTTTAAGACAAACCGGCTCCACATATCAAGGCCAAGTTTCATGTGTAAGATTGATTAAGAACTTACTGATCAATAAATGAATAAATGTAAGTAAATATGTTTGAAGGCAGAGGTGTAAATGAAAAAAAAATGTTTTCATTGCACCTATTTCTCTCTCAAAGTTCCTCTCCTGGCATCGATTAAACCCCAAACAACTCATCTCTATTCATTAAACTTACATATGATAGAAGTTTTTTCCCTTCATTGCCTATTTTCCATACATGCTCTACAATGTCTCATATATAACTACACTTTTGCCTGATTTAGTATGCAAGGATCTATGAATAAGCAAGTTAGTCCCTGCTTCTATATGCACTAAACCCTCTGTCACTCGCCTGCAGCTTCAGCGTACCTGCTCACTTTCGACTCTGCTCATCACTCTCTACAACGTTAGAAATGTAACAGTAATATATTACATGAGACTGCAGCTTAACTGCATTATCAAACAGCTAATAATGTGCTGCTAATAAATAAACCTTGCTCATGATCGCCAGCTCGGACAAGCTAAAATGAAAGTAAAACAGCCTGCAAAATACCAACACAAAGCTATACTTGGCCTTTCCTCTGATACCCCTCATTTCAAAAATTGATAAGATTGGTTCCTTAGATATGTGATGTATGAAACCATGTGTCTGACATTGTATGTTTGAGACTGTCATTGGTACACTGCATTTCCAAGGTGGAAATGCTAAACCATGGCGTTGACTACTTATTTCTCTCATGATTTGTCTTGTAACATACAAAATATGGGACGTTAACAAGGTTAAAAACTTTATTTTCATTGGAGGGGGGCTTTATTATGATGTATTTTTTAAATCACCCCACCTTTAATTACATCATAAGCAAATACCTTTGTGAAATTCAGATGCTAATAATATGTAACTTCATCATATACAGCAGTCTTAGGCTGGAAATAGACTTGCTATTAACGCGCACAATTATGGCTGCCATGCATCCTCTGCCTTGATGTCAGCATTACCATGATAGTAACCTCCGCTAGAGTCACCATGTCTGTTGCTGACATCCCACACATCCGGTAGTTATATACGACCTGAGCTCTCTTGTGTGCCCTCGAGAGGTATCCTCCAGTAACATGCATCATGTACAGGCAAGTATATATGCAAAAACACATGATGCAGCCGGACGTGTACGCGAACGCAAGTTTAAACATCAAGTATGTCTCCAAACTCAAAAATACTGGGCGCAGCAATAAGAATTTGCCCGACTGCAAGTAAAATGCAACATTGGGATCGTAAATCTAGCAACTCACTTGCTCGATCAAGGATGGGTAAAAACGAAATACTTTACAATGGGTTTTTTTACGAGAGCTGATGATTTAAGTAGCTAAGAAGTGATCCATATCATTCTCAACTCAATTGAGAGTTGCACATGCGCAGTACTAATCAGGCACTTGTGAGAACATGGCAGGAGATGAAATACAAAGATTATGAGCAGAAGTGAAAGCCAGCATTTTAATAATCCTGGAAACAGGAGTTGATCAAGGTAGCGTTAGAGAGCAAAGCAGATAGTTGGGGTTGTTTTTCATGACGATTAACTTTAATCATTGTTGTTATTTGATAACAGCTGATAAATAAAACAATTACTTGGGGGCAAGTAAAAACTGACTTTAAGCAAGTGAAAAAAAAACATTAACCCTCAAATATAAATATAGATTTGCAATTTTATGAATAGAGAACACTCATTTTAGTGCTTCTTTGGGCTCCATCCACTCCTGAGATAAATATCTGGCCTTTTTTGGTGATCCACAATGTTCACCAGCTAACTCTGTCTGTCTGCTGTTTGGTGCTAAGCAGAGTACAGAGAGTTTATCAGACCTCAGTTGCTACAAACAGCTAAGGGATGCAGCTGGAAATGAAACAGAAGCAGCAGCAAGTTTGTGGACCGTAACACCAAAACAATGAGCTGAAACACACTAAATGTTCCTGTCGAGCTGTGGGAAACTGTTGGATAATAGCTATCTGTGGGTTTGTCAGTACAAGTGATGGCTTTCGCATTATACATAGTCATTTGTTCCATTGTTATAATGAAAATATCGATTAATGCAGCTTTAACCGCTTATTAAACATAATATGCATTAAACATTTGATATGTTCAATGCAGCAGCAGCAGCAAGTTGGATTAGGTAGCCAGTGTTTTATTTTGACCTCTGTCTGCCTCTCTGAGCTGCCTAATTTACTGACTGTGACCTTTGACCTCTGGCAGGGGCCTCATGTAGTTCACTGGGTCACTAATCTGTTGCGTAATTCTTTCGACAACAGTGGTGTGTAGTGTCTGTGTGAGCAAATTGCCTGAGTTTTTGCACGTGTTTAACTTTGTGTTTGTGTCTGTTTGCCTAAACTCTCTCTCCCACACACACACACACACACACACACCATAACTTCTTTTTCCAGTTATGAATTGAGTGTGAATATTAATAATGTCTGAGCTGTGGATTTGTTGTTTTCATTCATCGTGTCAAACAGATTTACTGGAGTGCCTCTGTTTGAATGAGTGCAACTGTTCAACATTTACAGTTAATTTGTTCTCAGCTACTACAGCGATGAAGTCATTTAGAGTTTTGCGGCCTGCGGGTAATGCTTAAAGACCGACTTTGACGCGATGTAGCTTTGTGTTACAGTACAGTACAACTCTGAAGTTTATTTTGCAAATCTCCTCTGCATAATTCACTACACAATGTTTTATAAGACTCTGGGTCACATAAAAAGCAGTTTTACATTTTTTTTCTTATTTCAATCTGCAAAAATGGGATTACACTTGACCTTTTAACTTCAAGTGCAGGATCTTGTGTTTGTTAAATATTGTCTGCTGAAAGACAGATGCCTCCTGAGGCGCTGCAGTCACCTGCCTTGAATGCAAACTGCTGTACCTACATCTACAGGAGATGAAAGCTTCAGTGCTGCTCTCATCAGTGTTGACAGTCTGATCTCACAAGACATGCTCCACTTTCTGCTCCCAGTAACCCAGTAATGGGATTGTCTGAGAAAGTGTGTTTTTAGGGCTATTTTTAGGCTGGAACAGAGACACTATCACATTTCTTTAAACTTGTGTAGTTGAAATGAATCTTTTCAAGGTCTTCCAAGACAGTTGGTGCTTATTTAAAGCACGGTGTAAGAGCCGAATGTCTGCCACTGCAACTTAAACCACAGCTTTAGATAGAGTCCGCTCTCTTTGAATTCACTCCTCTGCATAGAATGAAATAGTTTAACTGGGCGTTCCAAACTGGACGGAGTGAAAAACTTCTTTGTTGTCAAACAGCCAACATTCTTGACATATTTCCGTGCTGCTGTAATGCACAACTACAGGACGCGCAGCAGTGTACCTGATGAACTTGAATGTAATCCCTTCCTTACTTGCGAGTTAATGGCTGTGCGGCAGATTTACTGGCACAGCTTTGAAGTTTACAACTCTAGTTTAACAGAGCTGAATGGGAAATGCCATAATTTACTGGCTAATAAGTGTAGAAGTTGAGCTGCATGTTTGATTCTGTCTAGATAGAGCTGAGGAGGCTCAAGGGATGAAATTAAGCTTATCTAATATGAATTGGATGAATGCTTTATTTCACATTTTTTGTCAAATAGCCCATTTAGCCAACAGAGGCTGAAGAGTGCTTATCCTCAGTCTGATAGTGCCAGCTGTTTTATTGTTACTCGCAGCGATGACCTTTTCTCAAGCGTGCTGGATGATTTGTAACATTTCCTGAAGAGTTTCATTTATTGCACAGCCAGCTACAATAAATCCGGGGATATGTTACAACTGCTGACAGGCCCAACACTGTTGTACACCTTCAGAACATCAAACTGCATCAAACTGCTCCTGCAATAACAACCTCTGAAGCTGATAGATTGCCAGGATGTTAACATTTCAACCTCCTCTTCCCCTGCCTGCAGGTTGAGAGCTGTGGCGCTCTCAAAGGCAGCGTGGGCGTGGGCAACAGCTACATTGGGCTGGGTAGGCCGTCCATGGCACAGGTCCACAATGGAAACATGGGCGGGCATAGAGACAGGACGTCCGACGCCTGCTTCCCCAAACAGGAGAAGAGGGAAGTGGAGAACGGGATCCCCAGAGACCCTTCCTCTTACCGGGCAGAGGACAGCTCCCAGGGTCAGAGCCTGAGCCCGTCCCCGGAGAACGGATTCCTGCACAGCCGGGAAGACCAGAACTCGGAGAAAGAAAAGGACGACTGCCTGACGCCGCCGCGCAAGAAACGAGGGAGGCGGAAACTGGAGCGCCCAACGAAATGTGAGTTTTTTTTGGCTTCTGCTTGTTTCGGCTGGGCTATCTTTTGATCTATCTGCTCTCTGCCAATCCAGCAGGGAAAGTCGTGAGCATGTGACGAGTACAAGATGTTGAGTAATGAACTGAAAATGGATGTCAGACTGAGAGGGTCTGTGCAGCTCAACACAGTGAGCGTGGAACCGACACTGCCAGGATTAGTAACACTGAGGCTAAACGTGTTGCATTCATGCTGCAGCAGTGAAGGAAAGACACTAATAAATATCATGGCAGTGTAAATCATTGTTATGATACTACAGTATTATATGCTGTAGATGTTCATCTCATACTACATATTTTACTGTTATGCATGCATATTTCATGTCTTTGAATGTCTCAGTGTTGCATACTGAATGTGCTTTCAGTATGAACAACAAGTTGACATTTGAATGTGCAAAATGCACCATGTGACCAAAGTAGGATTTAAAACAGGCAGCTGTTAGGGCTGCAGCTACTGACTATTTTCAATGTTGATTAATCAGTCGATTATTTTTTTGATTAGTTAATTAGTTGTTTGGTCCATAAAATGTCAGAAAGTGGTGACAAATCTCAATCAATGTTTCTCAAGGTCCAACACCACATCCTCAGATGTCTTGTTTTGTCCACAACATAAGATATCCAGTACTGTCAAAACAGGATAATTTAACCAGAAAAAAATAACATTTAAGAGGCTGGAATCAGACAGCTAATTGATTTATCAGTGTGGTTCTAGCAGCTGCACTTAAAAAAACAAAAACAACTCACAGTAATCAATTACTAAAAAAATAATTATATTTTGTACATACATACAAGTGCAGTTAGTCTTTTCATTGTACCTTCCTTAAAGTATTAAAGTTAAGTTGGTCCATTAACAGAAAATTAATCTGTAACACTATCTGTGTTCAGCTTCTCGAATGTGAATATTTACTACTACTCTTTGTCTTAAGTAGCCTTTAAATGAGCAATTATAAGACTGGATTGTATGTCAGAACAAAAAAAAGCTACTGAATGAATTTTTCGTCAATTATTTACATTTTATAGACAAAACAATTAACTGAGACAATAAATGCCAGATTAATTCATTATGAAAACAAGCATTAGTTGCCCTTATTATGTTAATTTTGTTGACAAGGGCACAGTAATAACAGGAACAGGAAGCATGACTTTACACTTTTTGCTATCATTTAAAATATGTGGATTTTCCTGAAATAACTATAACAAATGTTTTCTGAAATGATGATTAATTGAAAAATTCTCTAAAATAACCATCCTTAATGCAAACTGACTGTGCAGAGTTGAACCTGCAGCAGCCACAGTGCAGCGGTAGATTACTTTAGCATATAAAGATGATATAAATCAGGGGGGCATTGTTGTGAAAGAGTGATGCTGACAGGTAGTTTTTAGTCCAAGATGGAGATTAACAATATCACTTAGCCGCCCCTCCACTCTCTGCACTTTAGTCCTATCTGTCTCTCTCTCTCAGCCACGTGTCTCTCTCGCTCCTCTCTCGGCCGCAGAGACACCGGCTATGACCTTGATGAGGAGTGCAGTAAATAAAGCCCGGGGAGGAGCGACTCGTCTCCTGGCAACGAGCCTCTGTTGGGAGCTGGCAGGTCTCTGTTGTGGCCGCCTCCCCGTCGGGGGCCCTGCCAGGTGGATGGCGTCGTGCCCAGAGCTCTTTACAAACTGAGTCTGCACTCTGTATTCACCTGATCTGCGCGTCTAGGATCTCTTACTTCACTTTGAAGCGCAGATCTGGGATAACCCTCTTAGCTTTTGGTGTAAAAGGTTCAAAACTGGTTTTACAAATCAGGTCTGCACCTCTGCACCCCAATCTGCTGCTCAGGATTAGTATGATGCAGTGGTGAACACAGAGGGCAGGACACAAATCAAAATTTCAGATTTTACCTGTTTGATTAGGGTTGCAAATTGTAAGCACTTTCCTTAATCGATTAATCAGTAAAATTAACGATTGATTAATCATTATTTGAAAAAAACATGAAAACTTTGCTAATTTCAAACACCAAATGCGTTTTTTTTCTCATTCAAAACTTAAAGCAACATATTGCACGTACATTGACAACATTTCATAGCCTATCGATTAAATTCGTAAGGACCGAGTAATAGATTGTCAATTAATCATCCCTGTATGATTCAAGCCAAATGCCCAAAATTGTTTGATAACTACCATCAAGGTTCTCTAACAAGTCTGCTTTATAACATCTGCGTGTAGGTCATTTAAAAAAAATGTTTAAAAGCTAGACACATTAAAGTGTCAACACCCATCATGTTGCACTCATTGTGTTGTTTTGTGTGAGAATGTAAAATTAAAGCAAGATGAGGCGGCCGTATGTGAGTAATGTTTCTGATTTTAAGGGACAGATAATGAAGGCCGTTAAAGGGGCAGTCCACCAATTTAACACACGAGGATCATTACAGTATTAGTCAGTCTGTGAAAACGTTTCTAAAAGCTTTGGCTTTATCAAGTATGAATGAATAACCCCAACAATGTTATCAGGGTTTACCAAGCAGAGAGGGCCGATACAAAGATGCAATTCAGTTGCATCATGGGAAGTGTAGGAGCAAGACATTTCTGGAGTAATAGTATCTCACCGTATGTTTTGAATCTGGTTCTTGTGAGTCCCCTAACTCTATGAAAGTGCAATCTTGAACCCATCAGTCCAATAACAATTTAGCGTCCAGAGGCAATGGCCAACATTTCAGGGGTTCTAGTGAAACCAATGAATATCTGTATAACAGCTGTTTGGGCCAAGACTTCCTCTTCAGTGCGCTTGTTATTGTTTACAGTGAGATAGCAGCTTGAGGTGTAGGTGTTAAGGTCCAGACGGCATTCTGGAAAATCTCTAAAAACAGATATCTGCATATGACAGCAGATATATATATATATATATATATATATATATATATATATATATATATAAATATATGCATACAAAGATGATAAGTTCCGAGATTGCATTTTAGCAAGTACTTTCTGCATTTTGCTCTCGACATGGCCTGTTTACCTGCATGCAACTAAAGCCTGCTCAAACGTGATTGGTCAATACTACTCAGACTACAAATGGAAACCAAAATGCTTCTGATACCAGTTTCTTGTCTAGTTGCCTACAGATTATGCATTCATATGCAGATAGATAGATAGACAGATTGACTGATAGATGATTATAGTTTTAGTTACTGCTTTAACTTCTTAAAGGTGGTCTTAAATGAGATGGAAAGAAGTCCCACAAAATTACAGTAGATCATCTTCATTGTTCTCCATTTTTACTCTAACATTTTTTTAATAAGGCTTTACTGTGGTAGCATCATGTTGATGTGCAGATGCATCGGCCTGGTATGTACAACAAAACCCATTAGATATGCGGTTAGCTCTCAACTAGCCTCATGCTAAAACTCCCACATTCAGGCAAACTCAAGCTCAACAAACGTGCAGAAAAGAATAACAAAACACTCCCTCTTACTCTCACAGATACTCTCACACAAATCCCTGCCACAGGGAGATGAATGACTCACAGGCTTCACAGCATCTAAACCTGATGTTTACTGACACAGGAAATTCTAATAAAAGCACCGAAAATGAATAGTCCTTTTATACTTATTCCTCTAACTGAACTGAACTGAACCAACATCTCTAAACACAGTAACACTCATAAGATGAACTCTAAACATGTCACCCAGTTTGTTACAATATACTGTTTTTTAAGTGTCAGAACCTTTGTGGACAAATAGAAAGTGTCTTTTACATTTTCAACAGAAGCAACAAACAGACCGCTTGACATCAACAGAAAGAGGAAGTAAGTTGTGAGCATGAGCAGTTTTAGCCACAAAACCAAAGAAGAAACTAGAGTAGAGGTCTGCGTGGGGTCCGCAGCCACCTCAAGACCTGCAGCAGATGTTAGTGACAGGTTTTTTCTTACAAGGCTGCGAGCATCGGCAGTCATGTTGCAATGTGTGAGCATAGTGCAGGATGAATAGTTTGAAGTTTATGAGCTGCACACATGAAATAAATTTACAAATTAACAACATAAAAAGAATCCCAAGCATTAAGAAAGTAAAAGTCACACTGTACAGATTGTAGGAGCAGGCCACAGTGGAGCTAAAAATAGGGAGTGGGCATGTACAATCTCCGAAACACACTTTTTTTTTAAGATTATTTTTTGGGCTTTTTGCTTTTATTTGATGGGACAGCTTAAGTGTGAAGGGGGGGAGAGGCAGGAGATGATATGGAGCAAAGGGCTGCGGCCGGAATCAAACCTGCAGGGCGAGGCGAGGCAGGGACATAGCCTCTGTACATGGGGCGCCTGCTCTACCAACTGAGCTACTTGGAGCCCCTAAAACACGCACTTTAATTAAGATTACACCATCAAAAAGTAATCGCTATGGTTTTATTGATAAGTCACCACACTGTTACACCTGCATGATGTCTTGATTTACCTTAAATGCAGTAAGCAGCAACAATATAAATACCAGCCCATAATAATCCTGTTACTGAGAAAGTTGGAATAGAGGGAGTGTTGGTATATTAATCTGAGAGAAGCGAGTCCTTGGTGGGGGGCAGTGTGGTGGATCGATACTCCGCTAAACGGGGTTTCTGTTATCCATCTGGAGGGCACAGGAAGTATTTGAGCTCCGGCTGGAGTGGAACTGAGCTCTAGCAATACGAGAGCTGGAACCCGCTCAAACTGGCATGGTATACTCTCTGTGGGCAACATTAGCCAGCTCCCCTCACAAACCCAATGACCTTGGCAGTCCGCACCGCCTCACCGATTTGTTATATAGTCACTTATTCCCGATGAAGACGAAGAGACCAGGAGAGAGGGATGGAAAAAAAAAGAGCAAAAAGGGGGGAGGGAGGAACAGGGGGCTCAGCTACACATGGAACCAACTTGAAGAGGCTGCTAAGAGAGCGGACCATTGTTTGGACAGGTCTGTAGGGTACTTCACTGACAGGCTGGTGTTGGCTGTGCAGAAAACATGCCATCAAAAGTTGTCCTTAACCTCTCAGGACTCAAGTGTTATGATAGTGTTTGGGCTTCGACTCAGCAGATAGTCATGTTTACTCAGGCTGTGCCACCATGCTAATTTAAGGCACAGCTGCCTGAATGATGTGTATATACTCCGCTGGTGTCACATCACCGAGCCTGGGCACTTTTAGAAACACTTGCTTACGCTGAAATTAAACATCGTGAAAGTAATACAAGAGGTGTTGGTATGGGCTTCTGTGATGAAGCTGATTTTGGCTCCTTTATCTATTTTTCTGCTGCTGCCGTGGCTGAAAAACTTTTCATGAATCATGAATCTTAGTGTTTCAGTTGGGTGGTATCCATGCTCCCTGGCTAACCCCTCGCTGCTCTGCTAAACACAGGAAAACAATGCTGTTAAAGAATGAATAACATGCTCTTGTTGCTGTGGACCTCCACATCTTAAATCATGGCCAAGTTAATGGGAAATCCCAACTGGAGCTTTTATTGTGTTCAACACTTTTTTATTAGACTGCGGTTTCAGTGCACGTTTCACCAAATATTTTCTGTGCTATTTCTGACAATCTTTACCCTGCTGCACCTCTCGCTTCTGGTTTAGCAACTTCCTCTGTATATATGGCCATTTTCTTTCCTGTGGAAAATATTTGTCTTTCGAAGAAAGTGCTGATCGTATTCAAGAGTTCTCAAGCTATAAAATACATAAGTGTTGGTAGTATTTAGATCCTTTACTTAAAGCTGTATGTGGAAACTTTTATAAAATTACTTTTTGAAATATTTGCTAAATCTGTCTCTATATCCATACAGTTGAACATAAGACACATAATTTGTGAAAAATATTATGTTCCTCTGGCTCCTAAAAGTCTTTCTAATGAAACAAGAATAAAGAATAAAGAATAAATCAGTCAGAGCGAAGTCTCTGACACTGTCAATCATGTCAACCACTGCTCATGACCTGCAGTCAAACTGTCAAACTAAGCTCATCAAACATCAATCAAGATTCTGTTACTGCATTGCTTATTTCCACCTCAAATGTTTTCAGAGACATATTTTAGTGTACTCTTTAGCTGTAAAATGAGAACGCTTGTGACCCAGCCATGTTGAAAACAGTCAGGCAAAAACAAAGCACCCGAGCGAACGTTCTAATGTCATTTTTCATCATAAGACTCTGACCTGTTGATAATTCCTGCACAGCAGGCACAATAACTAAAATGCACACTTAAAGGCACATTGGAGTTGGTCTCAACAATGTACAATACATGCAAGTATGGTCGGAAATCTGCAGTGGTTGACACACTATGGCATAACTTTGGTAAGGTTTAAATCTGCAATAGCAGGCTGCCTGAAGGCTGTGAGGGACTTGTTTTCCAGTCTGTTTTGTTCTTGTTCTGCTAATCGACACATTTGGGTGATGCCATAGTAAATGTTAGTAGCCATCCTGAGAGTTCCACCTCGTGATGTTGTGAAAGCTCAGCAGGCTGCACCTGCAGTGGTCGCAGTTATTTTTAAAAATAAAGTGAAATCTTGCATGAAACACTTAGCACCACTGTAATGGAAAGGGGGGACCTGGATTTAAAACAAAATGTAGCACAATAATCGTTTTACCTCCTTTATCTCTTCTTCAGTATAAAAATGGCAGAAAATGGTAGAATCCATGTGAAAAACATGTAGTTGACAAAAAAATGTCACATGATCTTCATCAGCAGAAGTTTGCTCACTTTTGGTGGTTGTATTCCTAGTTATTCATGTTGTAAAGTTTTTAATATCTCTCAAAGTGATCAGAAAACAACTAAATTTGAACATCTACAATAACGTAACACTCTCAAACTCTGCTGATTAACATCATGTTGATAGATATCAACACTAAGTGAACCTTAAAGTGACATTATCGTGTCAGATTTTGTAGGCTCTGCCACTACTTTCTGTTCAAATAGGAGACAAATACCAGCTTCTACATCGTTCCATCTTACCATTGCACATACGTTAACTGCAGCAAGAAGAGATAAGATAAAACTTTGGATATCCGGAGGGAAATTGCTGTGCAGCAGTTGCAATATAAAATGGGAAGGGTTCAATATAAAAGTCTAAGATAACAATAAAAAGATGCAAACAAGCTGCAGATCCAAAATATATGCAATGCCAGGTGAACATTTTGTACCACAGAACCAGTTAATGGCACGGATCAGTCTAGATGGTCTTGTATATAGACATGTATGTACAGTATCAGGTCTGGAATATAGTATGTAGTATAGGTAAGCGTCCATAGTTAATACAGAAGGCTAATGACTATGTCCATGATATTACACTTAATGTCCCGTTATTGCACATTAGAGACTCATGTCTCAATCCTGTTGAAAGTTGGAGATTGGCAGGGAGATTATATATGGCCCCAGAGTCGCAGTCAAGTGAAGCAGTATGTTGTTACGGCTCCGTGTCAACGGCGTGGGAGGGGCCATGCTAATAGCAACCAGCTGTGTGTCTCATGAAGGGGGGGATATAAGGTCAGAAGTGTGACTTTTGCCAAAGTAAACCTGGCGTGTCTCCACACTCATCATAACCTGGGCAGCCACTCCAAACCCTCTGGGTTGCATCAAACTCTCACATGGCACCTGAGCGCACAAGCTCCCGTGATCGGACGACTTGAAACTCTGAGCACGCTTCAGGAGTTTCCCCGAGCGGCTATCTCTCTGCAGTTTTATTAATTTGACTTTAATTTGATCAAACGCGCAGTTAATGGGATGATGTGGAGGGCAAGCTTAACAGTTTAGATTAATAAATGTGTCATGTGGTTTATTGATGAATGCAAAGCCACTTCAGTTTAAAATAGATATGAGGATAAGCGATGTGGTCAATTTCCACTCCTCTATGAATGATTCAGGCCATCCATTGTGTCGCTGTCTCCTCTCTAGATGTGGAGCACAAGGAGGAGGACGGGCCTGACGCTGTCAAGACTGAGGTAAGATTTCTTCTCTGTTCAGTCTGTTTTTTTCTCTCTGGCTGGTGCAACTCTGGAGGTGTCTTTCACACTTGCCAGAGCTGTAGCTTCCTTTTAGGGGTGAATTACCTTTCCTGTCACAAACTGTGAATTCTCTGCTTGCCAGCATGATAGATGGCCACGGTGCAGCTTGAACAGAAGCAAAAGAGCTTTTCTTAACTTGAAAAAGGACATTTTTAGTACCAGAATAACTGAATAGAACTGGATTTCTTCACCTAGCTCCATCATACTGTTATGTTATAAAATATATCAACCCATCTAGTGTTGTTAGGTTGACAGGTTTTATACTTGATGAAGAGAGGTTTACTTGTTATGCATGACTGGAGCTGAGCAGAATTATACTGATTTTTTTCTCGCTGAAAGTTAGATGAGAGAATTTAAAGGTGAATATGAAGCTATAGCCAGTTAGCTTAGCTTAGCATAAAGACTGAAAATGGGAAAACAACTTAACTGGCTCCCTCCAATGATAATTAGGAACATAAGCCCCCTTGAAGGAACAACATGTCAACTTTTTTAGAAATATGCTTATTTTCCTTCCTTACTGAGACTTAGATGAGAAGATAAATTTTGTTAAGATAAATATCATTTTCATATTTGTATGGTAAATATGAAGTTGAAGCAAGTGAACAAGCGCATTTCTAAAAAAACAAACAAAAAAAAACTATTCCTTTAAGCTTATTTCTTTGTCTTTTTGAAATTTTGCCTACTCTCCCACAAAGAGTTTGCACTGAAAGTGAACTGTATCTGCACCACTGCTTGACTAGAAGTTTCGCATAGTCCCCTATCTTCAAGGTCCAGAAACCTGAGTAGTTCTCTTGCCTTTGGACTTGTGAAAGAAATGGTACCTGATGGTGTATAGACTTGAAATATCAAATACACTTGGGAGTTTGTCTTATCAGTTGGTGCTGGTGACCTTGAGACTGTTGCCAGGGAGTTTTGATCAGACACTGTGGCATCACTTCTTGCTGCCTGACCAATCACAAGCTGATAGCGCCATACGGCACACCACCATGTGAGTGATCATCTTTTTAGAAATTAAAGAACCCCATTGCCTCAACTGCAAATTACTCGCTTGTTAACCAGAGTCTGTCTCACAGGCTCTAGTGACAGATTGGATGCACAGATTTACTACAAATCTGGATGCTTCCTTTGAGAGAAAAAGGAAAATCAAAAACAAGTAGCTAACTTTTTTTTTTTTTTTTAACACCTTAAACAGGGAGGTCGAGGCAGGAGGGGAGTTGGTTGGGAGGTCAGCCTTCGTCAGAGGCCCAAGCCCAGAATAACCTTCCAGGCTGGTGACCCTTATTACATTAGCAAGCGGACCAGAGAGGAGTGGCTGGCCAAGTGGAAGATGGAGGTGAGTACCCCAGCTCTGTCCCAGCCACCGTAGATTACAGGGTCAGGCGTGAGCTAAAGCTGCCAGGGCCAAAGAGAGGGCTTGTGGTGCATTCACGGCCAAGTGTATTTGATGGGTCATTTGATATCTCATGAAGGTACCATTTATTTCAGTGGATTTCCAGGCCCTTTGGCTAAGCTAGCTCCTGCATTTCCTGACTTTGTTCTTGTCTATTGTATAAGCAGAGGAAAATGCCATAACATGATTCATGCTTCCTGGATAAAAATGTTGCTGTATATTTATTTTTGCACTGTTCTGATTTCTCCCCCCACAATTTAATTGGGACTCATTCTTTGTTCCAACTGAACTTTCTACATAAATGTAGAGCTACAATAAAAAGTTAATTCTCAACCTTGGATACAGATACAGACAAAATAATCCATTTCGTAATTACTTTTGAACCTTTAGTTGTATCACACAATCTTCCTCAAGAAAGCTACTAAATGGACCTTTATGGAACTGTTTTCAAGTATAAGAGCAAACTTTTCATCTCATCTTTTAACAGGTTCCTACAGCCTAAGGCAGGCATGTCCAAAATCTGGCCTAATTTTAAACAGCTGGTGGCTTGTCTTTTAATACATACTATATGTAGTCCACAACACAATATGGGTTAATAAAACAAGATCAATCAGCATTTTTTCCATGCATGGCAGGAATATCATACAGTTATAAACATGCATGAAGTAGGAACTAGTGTGTTTTCATAGAGACGATAACAAGCAAAAATGAATGAAAAAAACAGCGTAACAGCATTGACAGCGAGGGCCACCGCTTTCAGGAGTCAATAACTTTTTCGGTTGAATATGAAACGGATGTGTTTGTCTTATCTGTATATGATTATTATTATTTTATTTTTTTATTTATTTTAGTAACCCATATGATGCAAGAAGCAGCTGGTTCACAAGTTTTATCTAATCTGGTCCCCATTCAGAAAAAATTGGGCTTTTTTGATGATGTGATGTGATGTGATGGAAAACTAGTATATTATGGGTCTTGTAGATTACTGCAAGTCCACAAACTGCTATTTTTTACTGCAATTTAGAATGATCTCACACCACATTTTCTTAGTGAATGTGGTAACTTATCCAAGCTCTGATTTCTTTTTAGACCACTGAGAAAACCTCCTAATGCAGCATGATGTTAAATGCGTAAATATGCTGTTCCCCACGTTGCTCATTACTTAGTCATGTTAAATATGACTTCTGGTAGTGATGTGTTATAGTGCAACTTCATCTGTTACATAATGAGGAGTCTCCGTAGTATCAACATGGGGTCTTCCATTTCTCCTTCCCCCCCGCCCCCCTCGGCTCTCCTCTGGAGAGGGCTCGGAGAGTGTCCATAAAAATGTCTCCAGGGAGGAAATATTGCCAAATTAGCAGGACATGCCGGGGTCCCACAAGTGAAATGTTGTAAAGTACGAGGCAAGTAGGCAGTTCACGTTCACCAAACAGAGATGGATTTTCTTAAACAAGTAGCTCTACAAGGCTGAGATTTAAAGGGATTTGCCAAGATGCAAATTCTGACCATGTCTGTTTTTTCCACTTTTTTCCATCTGGCTTATTGCAAGCTTTGATCTAATTTGCACAAAGACTGATTTGTTTTGGCATCAAAGCCCTTTCATGCTTTCCTGAGGAGTAATATGATGCATAGCCTCAAGTTTTAGTTCTGCTCTGGAGCCTTTTGCTGTTGCCTGTTTCTGCAGCAGGGAAGACATGGTGGCTGAAAGGGTTACTGCCGTCTTGCACTTTCTCCAGGATCTCTCTTTTTTTCATGTGCCTTGTGTTACAGTGGACTTCTCCGTCTCTCCCTCTCCGCTTCCCTCCCCCATTCTTCTCCTGACCCCTCCCCCAGCTATGGAAATGAACTCTGTGCTATGGATATGAGGGTGAAGATGAGGTTTGCAGCAAATTTCCAGCCCTGCTTGCAAGACAGCCTCTTGGCTCGCAGCCAACATTTTGCAAGTCCTCTCTAGCCAACCAGAATTCCTGTCGGCAATCACCTGACCCTGAATTCCCAGACAAAGAAATGTTCATGCTTTCTTTTTTTAAGCGATCTCTTCTACCCTGAGAGTGGGGGTGAAAAAAACTCAAGCCCCACACTGGATTATGAGGGTTGCGCGCTGGTGTGTATGGGTATGTGCACTGCATTGTTTGTTTGATAACATGGAGGGATAGTGTGCATGTCTGATTAGCCTGCTTACAGCGAGGGGAATATGCTGACTTCAGGTATTTCCACGAGAGTTGTCGTGGACCATCTGCTCTGCACGGCTTAAAGGGAAACCGTCTCTTTAAAAAAAGGAAGAGTGAGCAGGCTTTAGCCGTGTTTGGGAAAAAGTTGCTTGCGTGAAAAAAGTTTTTCCCGTGGGGTGAATATGTGCTGAAACTATTTCCTGTTTCATAGCAGGACCTAGAAATGTCAGAGTAGCATTATTTCTTTTTAGGTCACATATATTTACCTTAAGAATGTTGCAGCTTTGTGAGAACCACCGTGATTTTATCTTACATAACATTTAATTGGGAAAAAGGTGAAGTTGTTGTGCGGGCCTCAAATCTCTCTCCTTCCTATCATTGTGTACTTTGTTCTGTTTGACTCAGGTCAGAGATTTACTTTAAGAAGAGTGATTTGATTACTTGAAAAGATTTTAAAGGGCTTTGGAGGAAGCCGAGCAGCCTCCTCAGGGAGCTTTTTTAACAGCTCCACTTGTGGATTCATGGGGATTTCTGTTTATGTATTCATGGCTGACTCTGTAATATTCCTAATTATCTCTTAAAAGGACGCAATACAATGAGAACCAGATGGCCTATTTGGGTGTGACCCCCCAAGGCCACTCATGAAATACACAGCCTTTGTAGGGATCTGTGCTAAAATCAGGCTAATGAATGCAGTGGCCACATCGCTGCACAACAGAACCTGTCACTTGTGCATTTTCAGACAGTATTTTCACTTTTAATGCAGCCTTTTTTAAAGTCCAAGATCAGCTTTTGCAGCATTTTTGCTGTGATGCATCTGGAGTTAACTACACCTGTCGTATCTTGAGGAAGTTTTTATTATTTGTCCGCAGCCCTGCTCAGCAGATAAGCTTAGGTCTTTGCACTGAAGACATATGTCACTGTATAATCCATCAAACAATTACACAAAACAGTCCCCGCTGTGTCTCTCCTGCCTGTTGCGCATGAGAGACTACTGCATTCAAAGGTCAAACTCTTTTGTGTTGCTTCAAAGCCTCGCTGTCACGTTGTGTGAGGAAGTAATGTTCAGTGACAGTTTATTTCATCTAACTTTTACCTTTAATCAGAGTTTGGAGAATGCTTGTTTGTTTTGATTCGCTGGCACCTGAGCTGCTACTTTAACATCTGTTTTTTCCTCCAGTGTCTGATTTGTTTGATGCTTGTTGGCTTCGTCCCTGTATTACATGGAAGTTTTTAATGGCTTCTGCACGATAGTGTTTCATTTCAAAAACTGCACTTTTGACTCTTGAGACTTAGACATTTTCCTCGTAATGTTAACAGCCTTGTAACAGGCAGTTGTTGTCTTATAAATAACTGAAGTTACACAGTGAACGTGACCTTTTTGCTAACAAGAACAGCTCGGATTGGATACTAAAGTATCATCTGCACACCCAAGAGACCAATATCTGTTCTCTTTTTTCTGCCTCCCAGTGCACTCTGTCACCCCTTGAGCCCTCAGGGTATCATGCTGCACAAACCTCTAAGTCAGATTATCCCTTATTGTGCACCCAACATGTTTCTACACTCTGCCTGTAGAGAGGCCTGTAGAGCTTCTGCTTTCTCTCTACCCATAACAAAATCCACAATTACGTCAGTACAGTAAATTAGGTTTGGTTTTCCATTGTAATCATATATAACATTTTTCCAATGGGAAAAAAAGTGTAGATGTTTTCACTGTGAGGTTGGTAATACACATTTTGCTGTGCTGTGTTTATACATCTACAGTATGTTTGCTGTCATTTTTGGTATTTGTCTTCAGTTTGGTGTGACAGCGGATATAAGTGGTGGTATTTCTGAGCTGTCAGTGACGGGCAGGCGTGCGTAAATGATAAAGACCGCATTGTGTCTCTGCTACCTCCTTTCCTATTTTCCCCTGTAGACTCGGAGGGCCTGTCTTGCTGGTGGAGCTGCACACACACTGTGAGGCCCCCAAAAGGGGGGCATTTACAACTGGGAAGAAGTCCAGAGACAAATATCTGGTTCTTATAGCCACTGTACTTTCTCTCCTCCCCCCACTGGCATTTCCAGCGTCACTTTCTCATTGGCTCTGAAGAGAAGGAACCCTGGAGACAGTCTGACCCTAAACACGCCAAAATGAGCGCAGTAACAGTAGCTCAGCCGCTTTATTGCCACTTGCAGCTCTCTCTGTATACCTGTGATTACTGGTCACCAGAGATGAAGTGGCTCGCTCACAGTTTAATTGACATTTGTTAGTTTTTGCAGTTTACCATCTGGAACCACACATCCAAGCAGGCTGTCGAACACTAACCCCAATATGCTTGTGCTGGAGCCAAGGAGCCTAACACATATGGCCAAGGGCTTTGAACCATCCATCCAGTACTACAGTACAGATATTTATAAACCACAGCAGAGCCTCTTGATTGAAGAGCACATGTTTCTACTCTTCTGCACTGAAACCCCTCCCCATGCCGTCGAAGCACCACCTCCCCTTAAAGGCGCTATTGTTTACGAGTCACACTGGGAGAGAGGATGGAGGATAGGGCTGTACTCTCTCTCAGTCTCTGCCCTTCTTGCCTTTTTTCTCCTCTTCCCACACAACCAGTCCACCTCTGGACATTTACAGTGTGTGTGTGAGACCTGAGAACCTGAGAAGGACTTGAGGAAAGTAAGCACAGCTGTGCAGCACTGCTCTCACGTGGAGCCTATAGTATGACTAACACGTGTTTACATATGGGGCTGCAGATATATACTCTGTACGTGTGTGTGTGTTTTGAAGAAAAAGAGAGAGGAGGAGGAGAAGAAAGTTAACATGTGTGTGCATGTGAGTCTTACCGTGTGTGTGTGTGTGTGTTTGAGAGAGAGAGACGTCAGAATGAGTGCAGCTGTTGGGGATTTACTGTGAGAGGCTTAAGTCCCGGCTGCGTCTCGTCCTCTCTGATCGACCTAGCGGTTCAGTGTCAGGTACCACAAACCCAGTGAACTTTCCGCTGCAGCTCTGGACACTATAGAGTTACTGTATACCGTGCTGCTGATGAATGGGCCTTACAGTCGAAGATAAAGCCATGTTTACAAAGGCTGTCAGGCTCCCACAATCAAGATTCTGCACTTACACAGCAGAGAGGACGTGCACAAGTTTTGGTGCACAGCTGAACGTCTACAAATGTTATCAGCCTTTATTTATACTGTATTTGGTTGTAATACAGGTTTGTAAGAGTCTTGCATGGCCATGATTCAGGCAGGATATATGATTGCATATTTGATCACATAGTATGCATTTCTACATAATGCTTCATTAAAGGGATAGTTCACATCAAAACCCAAGATTACTTAAAATAAAGTATCTTCTATTCTAAAATAATCCACAGACCTTGTTGTGAGCAGTTTCATGTAGGAACTATTTTTTTTCTACTGAACTAGATCTGGCAACAGCAGCATGACACAAAAGGAAGTGTGCATCTACTTATGAACAAGATGTAAACATTAACGGCATCCTTCTTAGCTGAGCTGAAATGTTAGCTAGCTCAGTGGTGCTATGTGAGCCAGCAGTAGATGTCTGCTTCTTTGTTCGCAGTGACTGGGTTGGCAGGTGTAGGGTTTTTTTTATCATTTGACAAGTAACACTTTCTATGAAGATTATGAGAGCTTTCATAGTGAAATATAATGCATGCATAATGCCTTATGCCTACACTCATAAACATACATACTACTTACTGATGTGCTACATCAACAGTCATAAAACATTACAGATGTGACTTATAAGGAATCATATGACTTAAGTGTCTTATGGATGCTTTTGACTAGTTGTAAACTAGGGGTTAACTGTTGGGGCTTATAATGCATTATAAGATACACATCAATATTTAACTGTAGTAAGGACTCATAGTATGCTATAACAGTCCATGTAACATTAAAAGTTATCACTGCATGGGTTAGGTAAAATGAGGTATAATTTGATGCATTTATAATCATGTGTGCTTCATCATAATGTTTCATTGGTGTGAGGTAAAGTGTGGTGCATTTTCATGCATTTATAACAATCTATGTTGCATTGTAAGTAATTAAATGCCCACCATACATTAAAATATATTGAAAATACATTTGAAAGACCGAAGCTGACATCTAAAGACAATGTGTTAGAAGTCAGTGTTTTTAGTCTAATTGTTTATAACTAGTCAAGCATCTGAAAGACATTTGATAATTATAGTCTCATCTATAATGTATAATGACTGTTGACATAGTGCATCAGTAAGCATTATGTGTGTTGTCGTAAACGTATTATGAATGCATTATGACTACCACAAATGCCCTAATAATGCACTATAGATGGTCTTCATAGAAAGCGTTACTGAAGTTTTTTGTTGAAAAATATTTTTGGTAGATTAATGTGTTTATATTCAGAAAAGTTAAATATCCCTTACAGGACACAAAAATCATTTGTAAAATCATCTGTCGCTGGGCTTTGTTTCAGGCAGAGAAAAAGTCCAAACTGATGTCAGCAATGAATGCGATGAAAGATCACGAGGACAACGAAACAGAAACCCAGAAAGAAGCGGTCTCAATAATCAAGCACCCATCGCCTTCAAAGCAGCAGCAGCAGCAGCAGCAGCAGCAGCAGCAGCAACTGCAGCTGCCACCGCCGCCGCCACCGCAGCAACAGCAGCAGCCTCAGTTGCACACTCAGTCACAGCCTCAGTATCAACAGCAATCACAGCCGTCGCTGCCACAACAACAACATCAACAACCTCCTCAGCCGCCTCAGCAGCAGCAGCAACCTACTGACCCTGCCTCCCCCACTGTGGCCACGACCCCTGAGCCGGTCGCCATCGAAGGTGGAGACAAGACATCCCCAAAGCCTGCGGACTCTGAGCCAGAGTATGAGGTAAGATAATATCGATTCACACTGATTAATGTTCGGCTGTAGACTAACAGGAGTTTACAACAGAGATCTCTATTGGAAAAAGGATTTCGTTTAAGGCTAGGGTTAATCCGTGTCAAGTACTGCAGCCATTCATGTTTTGGGAATTTACTCACATCATCTGTTTTACCAGGTGGAGATGCAAAAGTTTAAGTAGATACGAAATATGTCATGTTGACGTTTAATGCAATGTGCATGAAATGATACAGAAGATCTACAGCACATTTACATTTAATGGAGTTCAGCATCAAACACATTATGTTCTGCTTTATAGCAGGGTTGATCATTTCAGCCATGTGGCCAAAATAAAATCTTGGCATTGCATGTTTCTGCAAACCACGGATATGTTACATTTGTACATGTATCGTATCAGTTTTATATACATTTTTTATATTACATTTTGGTCTCCACCGTTGAAAGGTGGTCATGTGGTCTAATCCTTCTCATGGTATCACGGAGTTGCTCAAAGTTTTCCTTGATCCATTAATGTTTACACTTTAAATATAATTTTGTCAAGGTATTTGTCCATGTTATAATTTTACCATGTTGGTCTGTCCTGCATGTCTGTCCTTTCAGGCAGAGGGATCCCTCCCCAGTTGCTCTTCATGGAGCTTTTGCCATATTTTTTGCCTTTTAAAATTATTTTTGGGGGGGAGTTATACCTTCATCACCTTCTGTGATTAAGATTAAAAAAGTGGTAAATTTGTGATGTTAGGTTATCTAAATTAAACTGACTTGACTTTACCATTCCAAAGAAAAAACAAACTGAAACGGACAGTGTTTGAAAAGGTTTCACTATTATGCCCCAAAGTTAATACAGAACGGATATTTGTCTTTTATTTTGGCTACAGGACGGTCGTGGTTTTGGCATCGGTGAGCTGGTTTGGGGGAAGCTTCGAGGGTTCTCGTGGTGGCCAGGCCGCATTGTATCCTGGTGGATGACGGGACGGAGCAGAGCTGCCGAGGGAACCAGATGGGTCATGTGGTTTGGAGATGGAAAATTCTCAGTGGTGAGTGTTTGGAGCCAACGTTAATATTGCTGTCAGGTGATTTTTTTTTTTTTTTTTCACCAGAAATTAAGCAAAACAGCAGTTCGTTTATGGTGACAACCTCACACTTTATAACAAACTTTTTTTTTGTTTGTTTTATCTGCTCAACTAGTTGATCCTTTCAGTATAAATATAAAAGTTATTAATCTCCAGACACTTTTTACCTCAACAAAACATTTTTTCTAAAAACTATTATATAATTGTCTGTGTATTTTTTACAGGTTTGTGTAGAGAAACTCATGCCTTTAAGTTCCTTTAATAATGCCTTTCACCAACCAACTTACAACAAGCAGCCCATGTACAAGAAAGCCATCTATGAGGTGCTACAGGTGAGTATGAGAGCAGTGCTTTTAAGTTTGATTTTTTTTTTTACAGCCCAATCCACTCATTAAAAAAATCTGCCTATCAAACTGAGCTCATTGCCCTAAACATTATGACAATGGCAGTGATTTTTATAACAGATTTTATAGTTACAGTTGCTAAGATTTTTTTTTTTTTTACTTACACAAGCCGTTTGGTTGACAGCACTTAAGAGTTATTTGCAGTTCTTTAAAAGAATAGTCTGACACTTTGCAGGGTTCCTACAGCTTAAAGCAAGTGGGTTTTGGGACTTTTTAAGCCTTTTTTAATGCCACTCTGAGTAAAATTTAAGATCAATTTACAATAACCAAAACTGAATGAAAATACATGACCTAATATCAGTTACTTAAGGTCAGGGAAAACTTTTATTGGAACTTCAGTACTGGAACTATTTTTCTCCATTTAATTTTCTGCAGGATATGGTGTACTGCTCTCTATGTGAAACTATTCCTTTCAGTCTTTCCTAAGCAGCTACAGCAGTAGCGTAGTCTATGTGATACACAAAAAAATGGTGTATACCCACTAAGAAAGCTCCAGGACTTGCGTATAGCCACTTAAAAATGCAAAAGAATATGCGAGAACATAGTTTTGTGACAGAGCTTTTACTTCAGCTATTTGTTTTGCAAATACAGGGTTGAGAGTTGTGACAGCAAACTAAACAAACGCTACAGAGCATGCAAAGAGACTCTCGTCTTTCATCGCCCCCACCCCGTTAAGCCCAGTGCGCTACATGTTGTGGCAGAGTGAGAGAGAGAGTAGGTTGGTCATCACAGTTTACCCACCATACATGTCTTTAGCCATAGAAGTAAATAAAGTAAATAGAAATATGAACCCTTTTTGGGGTCAGCAGGAAGCTCAAGTCTTTTGTTGAGACACGACTTCACTGAATCTTTTGGTAGCGGATCATTTCTGCAGATAAACTGAGGATGAACTTCAGTCAGAACTGTTTTTTATTTGACTGCAGGTGGCTAGCAGCCGGGCAGGCAAAGCCTTTATGGCCTGCCCTGACAGCGATGAGACAGAAACCTCAAAATCAGTGGAAATGCTCAACAAGCAGATGATTGACTGGGCTATGAGCGGATTTCAGCCCACTGGACCCAAGGCTCTAGAGCCACCAGAGGGTAAGAGGAAGTGAATATTACGAAGCTTAATTGTTGGACTTTTATGAAGTTTGTTGCCAGAAACTGAGTCTTAAATTTTTAAACTGCAAGAAACTTCCCATGTGTATCGACCCCTTTATTTAAGCTGTTAATGGACTACAATTTTTCCTATATAAGCACATGATTGAATAATTCATGAAGCTTGTGATACTAATTGTCTGACATGCTGTGCACCCCAGAGGAGCGTAACCCATACAAAGAGGTTTACCCCGAGATGTGGGTGGAGCCTGAAGCAGCAGCCTATACGCCTCCTCCAGCCAAAAAGCCTCGCAAAAGCACAGCAGAGAAACCCAAGGTCAAGGACATCATTGATGAGAGGACACGAGGTAAGGTGCCTCATTTATTTGGTTAAATAGGAGTCATGAACTCTATATTCCTCCCCATGGGGTGGACTTAGCAGAGTGGTACATCAGAGTAAGTGTCTGGAGAAGTAGTGTGCAGACAAGAGGTCCATTATAGTGGCAGTTTTAAGATGGAAGTGAATGATGTGATAAGGCAAAAAGGATCCAAAGACCATAAATAGATGTTTGAGTTTATTCCCAAACAAGCTTAATTGATATTACATTAGCATGTCTTGACCACGAACACCTGATTCAGAAACATAATAGACACTTCCTCATTAGTATAATGATTTTACATTGTTCTTATTTTGTTTTAATTCTGTCGTCTTATATCTTTGACACACTTCACGGTATTGCAGTATGTGCACCTTTTAAGCACCTTGTAACTGATCCTATAGATTTAAGTTTTCTTATTTACTGACTCCAGAATATCTCAAATGAATAGGTTAAAGCTAAATGTTTTCAAGTGGTCTCTGTATAATTTAGTGTCATATAACAACATGGGTATTGTAACTCATATATGAACTAATTATCTAGTCCTCTTGGTTCTGAATCAGATCCATTAGCATCTGATATTTATCCAACTTTGACCTTGAAATGGATGATTTCATGGGTCAAAAACCCCCCAAAAAATGACTAATGGACCTTTTACTTTACTCGTACTTCTAGGGGTGATAATGCTCCAATTTTCCAACATTAAAGAAAAGTGCCCATGATGGATTTCATGCCAAAGTGAACTCAAAAATGTCCTCTTATTTAACAATTTCTCTAAAAATAACAGCTCTGCCTTGAAACTGATGTACCACAGGGTTCATTTTGGGGCCTTTGTGGTTCCTATTTTACATTTGCCATCTGTTAAATGTTTAAAAATTAACATCATGCCAAACTGGTCCCAAAAACATGTCCTTTTCTAACATTTAATCTTACAATTACAGCTCGTCCTAGACTTGGTTGTACCACAGGGTTCAATTTTGGGGCATCTGTGGTTCCTATTTTACAAATCTGCTTCATTTTTGTAAATTAGCATCTAATATTTTATTTTGTTGGTGATATTTTTATCTTTCGTTCTCATAGAAACATAAGAAACAAATTACGTTAATTTAATTTAATTAAAGCACACAGAGATCCTTTTTCAAGGTCTGACATTGTCCAAATTTTAGCGTTTGCAACTGCAATTAGGCAGTTATTTAAAAAAATCTGTAGTATCTTTCACAACCACCAGAACAGAAATAGTCATCAGTTGCTGCCTGCATTCGCAAGAACATTAATGTTCATTTTGAATTTCACAGAGGTGCTTTAAACTGGAATTCAGTTAGTTTTTAAATGCTTTTAAAATGTGTTAAATTTCTGATCTCCAAAATTTAGCATATCTTCGTATAGCATTAACTTATTACAAAAATAATTTACTGTATAGATTTATGCACAAATACAAATTTTTAGACCATTTTTAAGACTATCATAGTTTTGGATTTACACAGCCTGTTGCATGATGACATTTGTAGTGATATTGTTTTTCTTTTGATCTTTGTGGAAAAAATAAACTAAAACTACCGAACTAGAATTGTAGGTTAAAAAGACAAATTTTGAACTATTGACCTAACAAAAATATTAAATGGGGAACTTGTTACTGATATTTCTGATAAGGTGTCTCTTGCGTTGTATTTTCAGAGCGGCTTGTTCATGAAGTGAGACAAAAGTGCCGCAGCATTGAGGGTAAGTGATGTGTGCTCTTCACTCTCTAGCTTGTAGCTGCACTGGGGGGCCTCTCAGGGGATAAACACCTAGACGCCTCACACCTGCCCTTCTTGTTGACAAGCAAAGAAGCAGACACATATGTTTGTCAGTGTTAATAAAGTGATGAAAAAGTCAAGATGTACAATTAACATATTCATAATTTTTTCCCATTTTGTTGTGAGTTCTCTATAACCGTACCAGCTAAGCTCATTAGATCCTCACCTCCATCACAGCTGCTCAAATAATTTCATGGAAATTTGAAGCTGGGAGCGTTACAGCAGTAGAGTGTTCACATCTCTCCGACCTCCCCCCGTTAAATACCGACATACTGCACTCCTTTCTACAGACATATGTATCTCCTGTGGAAGCCTGAATGTTAGCCTTGAACACCCGCTGTTTGCTGGAGGAATGTGCCAGAGCTGTAAGGTAAGCTGCGATAGAAGTCATAAAAAGTCTGGGACTCAGGTCCAACTACCGTGTCGTAAAAAAAGCTTTCAAAGCTAATAATAAACAGAATATATTTAAAGCAGTGCCTGAGATGTGACCCCATGAAATTTTGTTTTGTTTTTAAACCCGTCAAAATGCTCACTTTTTTTTCTTGTTTTTTAAAAAAATCTCCTTTTCACAGAACTGCTTCCTAGAATGTGCATATCAATATGACGACGATGGTTACCAGTCATACTGCACTATCTGCTGCGGTGGACGAGAGGTGCTCATGTGCGGAAACAACAACTGCTGTCGGTGAGGTTTCTATTTGATTCTATTGTGTAAATGAAGGTGCTGATAGAAACCACAATTGCCACAATGTTTTCATCAACAAGGTACATATAAATCATTACAGCAATACATATTATACTGAAATATACTGTATTGTGGTTGGCAATGTCATAGTATCTAAACAAAATGTACAATTTTTGGGTTTATGCACACAGTCATATGCATAAACTTAATCCAACAAGGGAAAAACGCCATTAAGAGTACCACCGTTTTGAGTGAACATCTCTCAGATTTTCCTAAAAATAAATTGTGTGTTTCTATCTACTATTGTTATGCCAATATTAGGAGCTGAATGCATCAAGATAAATGTTGGAATGGAGATAACTCTCCAGTCAGTTACCAATAAACTGAGGCAGAAGAAGAAGCAAAGAGATGACAGAATTGAAAGTTAAGCCTCAAACAACGTTCTGGCATTTCCTCTCCTTTATTTTATGCCCAAACTGATTGATGGATTGGCACGTGGCAACAGGATCGTTACATAATTTCAGGATCATAAGAGTAGATGCTATAACGATATAAAATGGTAAAGGTAATGAAAAAATTAAGAGTAAATAGATAAGTATTTTGTTTTAACTTATCAATTTGAAGTCAATGTCGACTGCGCAATATAATGGATATAGAGTAATGACAACATTAGCTTTTAAATTGGTTTCCTATAAGCCTTGCATTCACTGTGTATTTCTGTCTGCAACTGCATACAAACTCCCAAGAAAAATTAAGGCTCAAATGGCACAGAGAAAATGTGTCAACAATTGCACAACCAAAACAGGAAGAGGATGGCGTTTTTGGTTTCCCAAAATAGATCATAGATCACAGCTATGCCCAGTTACCAAAGAGTATCAGTGTAAGTTCTCTATTACTATCCCCAGTAGCGGAAATGACAGTGGAACAACCGAAGTAACTGCCGAAAACAGACAGCATTTTATTTTTCTCTTTGAGCCAACAATAATACCACTTAGAAATTCTAGGGGGTGGTACGTTGAAAAGTTGTCTATTTCTTTAAATAAATAAAAATAAGTTGCACACACAAAACTGAAAGACCCAATCCATCATGAAATGAAAAAAAATCCTGTCACAGTAGGTTCTTCGATCTTTAAGTAGATCCAAAAAGGCCCCAGGCGGAAGTCCCATCTTCCGAGTTTCTTTTTATTCTAATGATCAGAGACCCAGAGGATGCTACTGTTTCTCAATCTGTCAAACCTGAAACTTATTTCTGGAGGCTCTAAACATATCCAATTTAACAACTGAAAAGGAAAAACTTTATACGATATGTTTGGTATTTGAGGTTTGTCCCCAAATAAACACAAATGACAAGTTACTGAACCAAACCATCTACCCAGAACTTTGACCGACAATGAACTGACTAATGTACTTTACCATATATAATGCAGGAGAGTCCCCTCATTCACGTCACCCTAAAAATGATTTATGCAAGAAATCTCCACAGGACATGAATGCACTGTCTTTATGCAGTCTGAATGCCACTGCCTCCAAGGTGCAGTTGTTTTTCCAACACAGATAGCAGGACGGTGCCATCATTGCAGATACTGAATGAATAATAGAGGCTTTATATTGGTGTTACAAATATCATAGCAATGACGACCACAGAAATAATAAAGTGTGGTCAGTTAAATAGACCGCTGTTAACAAAATCACAGAAGACTGATCTTCTGTATCCTCACACAGACTGTGAGATTTAAGTTTATAAACATACCACTAAGAACAGATTAACCCTTGTCACCAGTCACATGCTGGGCCAATCAGCAAACAATGGTTCGCTCTGTGTTTAAATGATGACATTTGACATTTGGATATCTGGGTGATAACGCATCGCCACTCAAAACTCCCTAACCTCATTCAAAGCCATTACAACTAGTAAAACACAGACTGGTGCTGCAGTTGGGTGGGCTGTTTCTGACCTCTGACTCTTTTAAAAACTCATAAGGATTGTGATAATCTAGGTTTTTGTCATTGTCAGCCCATTAAAAGACAGAAACCAACCAATTCTCAATTATTTTTAAACTTCACTTCCCTGTCTGTGGCACTATGATAACTGAAATCTTAAAAAAAAGTTGTCACGACTGTATCGTTTCAATGATTTATAATTTCCAGTAGGGCTCTGTTAGTTTTGTAAAAGTTACTAAGACAGGGGTAAATACTGCATTTGTTGGGAAATATTTTAAGCTGAAAATTAATTTGGTGTTCTGGTGAGTCCTTGCAGCAGCAGGATTGTTTGTATGTGGGTTTGACTCAGAATAAACTACAGTGCCCATGTTTATTGTGTTAAATAACACGTCACCGGCTGCTACAGTGTGACTCACTGATGTATTTTTAATAGTTTTTGGACAAGATTGCAGCTCTACAGCACAAAGGAATAAGATATTTCAGGCTTTGGCTACACATACTTGTTAATAGGATCAATTCATTGTTTGTTTTTATGTGTTTAATGACGTGTCTCAAACAACTATAAATAAACAAATGAATCACTAGATTACAGTGAAAGAGGCAGAAGTTGTATAATGACATTGCCAGACTCCCCTAAGTGAGACTGTTTAGAAAATGCAGTGTTACCCCGAGGTTGACTGCTTTGGCCTAGCAGATGGACCACCTAACGCCAAACCAAATACTGTTCTCAAATTTAACACTTACAAGTTTCTTCAACAGACAGCCAAGCTTCCAAATATTAATCAGTTACTTTTCATGATCCACATGAACCACTCTTCACATCGACATGAATTAGAGCCACCACACAGCCCTCATTTATAAAGAAAATATGCCACTTTTAGAGCTAGTTCATCTGTTACTCCAGTTACTTGTAACATATAACAGGAGCAAATGCAGGAAGTTGAGTTGAGGAACAATGACTGCAAATCAGCATCAATGATCTGTTTTAACCAAATATGCTCTGGTATAGCTCAGCTAAAAACACAAACACTGAATCCTGAAGCATGTTGTTCACTACTAAGCCTGTTTGTGATGTTATCTTTACGTCATCATCTTCATCTACTGACTGTAGCTTTTTGAATAGCAGACAGTCGACTGTCCTGTTATAACAGACATGTTAACTGACCAGAGACACTTGTCTTGTTGATGGACTCATGGCGATGTGCAGCTTCAGTTCACAGCATGCGAACCCTTGCAGAATGAATATACATGAAACACTGGAATGTATATTTGGCGTTTTCTTTTTGGCTCTATTTTGTGGCCCAGCGGGGGATCCTACAATCATAGTGTAAACACTGAAACGTTCATTACTACTACTGCTATCTGCACAAACTGACGGTTCTTGACTTTCTTTGACTTAAACAGATAACAGCCTGTCATTTAGAAAATGACTGTTGATATGGACACACTCAACACTATCTTCTACTAGTTATTAAATGTATTGTCACTTGCACTGACTAACCTCCTTGGCCTGTGTCCAGGTGTTTCTGTGTGGAGTGTGTCGACCTCCTTGTTGGTCAAGGAGCAGCACATGCAGCCATCAAAGAGGACCCCTGGAACTGCTACATGTGTAGTCAGAAGGGTGTGTTTGGTCTACTGGGGCGTCGCACAGACTGGCCCAGCCGTCTCCAGCACTTCTTTGCAAATAATCATGACCAAGATTTTGTGAGTAATGGACCTTCAGGCTATAAATCCCACTGTCACACCAAAGAGGTTTTTCTTTACTGTGTGTCTCATCATCTCCCCCTCTCTCCCTCTCTCTCGGTGTTGTATTTCAGGATCCACCAAAGCTTTACCCCCCAGTCATGGTGGAGATGAGGAAGCCCATTCGTGTCCTGTCGCTATTTGACGGCATAGCAACAGGTTAGACAAGACGAAGGTCCCATTTATCTGATCAAAGTCTGCATGAACTGTTCTGGTTCTATCAAGTTACACTGGATGCCCTCTTTTCTTTAGTGAACGCAACATTTTCATAGTCATTTGGCCACAGTAAAATAAATTCATCCTTTTAGTTGATGTTATGATATATTGTCTTATCAGACATTAAAACATGAAAAGAATTTTTAATTTTTCACTTTTTACAGGGGGTTCCATGTAGTAGTTTTGTTGTCTGTCAATAATTACACAAAGAAATTTTTATTTAACACTATCATAATCACTTTAAGAGTTTATTAGTCAATAAGTGACTGATGTTTATGCATTATATTAATGAAGGGATACTGATGTAGGTTGAATATGTTACAGATATTGCATGAGTACTAAAAAATTGACAATTTAAGTCATTTTCAGTGCTTCTCAGCTTATGTCAGACAGCTCCAGAGCTGCGCCTCAATTTTAACTTTGGTTTTGGAAAAATTTAGAGGGCTTTTTCTATTAGTTATTTATGTTCTGTCTGACCTTTGACCCCGTCCTGTGCAGGGCTGCTGGTGCTAAAAGAACTTGGCATCCAAGTGGATCGCTATGTAGCTTCCGAGGTGTGCGAAGACTCCATCACTGTGGGAATTGTTCGGCATCAGGGTCGCATCATGTATGTTGGCGATGTGAGGAACGTCACACGCAAACATGTGAGTTTGCTTTCATTTTTTGCCTAGGGTTGTATGAAGTGTGCATACATGGTCTTCTTTCGGTTGTGCGCTGCTTCACATTCATACGAGTGGGCTCATGCAAACTGGTCAAATCGCAGCATGGCATGACAACTGTTTTAACATGCACCGATTTTTTAATTCTTACATGTGGGAAATGAGCAGATATTAAATGACTTAGTAATGATAGGAACAACACACTGAGGAATAGTCAGCTACGATTACAGATGTGTTGCTAAGCAACTGCAAAAATCCTGCAAGAACATAAATCCTTGCATGTTCCTGTACCGAAACAGAAACACACATTCATCAGAAAGAGAATATGTGCAGAAAAGGGGAAAGAAAGAGATGAAACATGCTTTATTTGGATGTGATAGTGGGTGGAGGCATGAAGGCAACACAGACTGTAAACTCAAGTGAGATACAGGTTGTCTGTGTTTGCAACTATAGGTCAACTCATTTTTGGTTTGGCTGGTTAATTTGAGCTAATAGGAGATTTTTGAAACTATCATTATCGACGGAACTTACGTTATCGACTTTTTCCTGTTCCAATACATTTGCCTTTTTAAAAGCCGATTTCATTAATCGGCCAAAGTTCCACCAATAATGACAGTTTCTAAAGCGTCCTCTAAGTAGGACTACAGTTGTGAATATGAAACCGTTTAAAATAATACGATTGAGAGGGATGGACAGCTACTGAATCAGAAGCCCAAGCATTCCAGTTCTTAAACACCACACACTGTATCATTTTATCTCCTGACTATCAACACTAACTGACCCAGACTAAAACAGACTCAGTACAGCTTGATCCAATAAGTCACAACAGCCAGATCATATTTACAATCACCTCAAACAGACCTAATGTGTGTCCCTGCCTTAAAAAGCTTCAGAGTGCAGCGCTGCTCTGACGACACAAAGCTGGCAGCTGTGCTATTAATATTTTCGGGCTAATTGGCTAATTGTTGCATGTAATGATTTCAGACAGTGGGATGTTGAAATTCTTCAATTTGGCAACATTTTGATGAATTACTTGAACTTGCCCACAAATGAAGTGGAACATGCAGAATGATATGGTAAAATTAGCATTTTACAAAAAGTTTGCGCAGTTTAATGTTTGGTGAGTCCAACTTGAAAAACTACAAGGAAGCCTCACAGAAAAATGCAAGAGAAGTTATAATACAAAATTAGATTATAAAATTGTTCTTGCATGAGACCCCTGCACAGGGTCTCCTTTTTCTATCACAGGAGAACCAGAGAGATCTGGACCCCAACCCTCCCAAACATAACATCTGCAGTCTTGGTTATGCCTGACAATCATGCTGCGCACTCCACGACCCATATGGCCGTACTATTTAGTATGCAAGAAAAAGATTTATTATGTCCCTATACACAGTATGTGAAATACAATATGCAAAAAATACCAGGATGTCCGACTGCATCTAGTTGCATTTTGCAATATGCAAGCTAGCATGCTTTTCTGGCTATTCTGACCCACAATCCTCATTGACTGAGCCACGGACAAATGACAGCTTAGTGACAGCTAACAGAAGCAGCTATGACAGATGACAGTACATTTATGTGTCCCACATATGAAAATCTACATTGCATTCACTTATAACCTAAAACTTAACCCTTTGACACCTGAGGAAAAATTGCCTTGATTTCTTAAGAAACATAAGAGGAAGGAAATAATCTACATTTGTTGAAAATAAATAAACAAGAAGAAAATTTTACAAATTAAACAAATAAGGCAAACAAGACATGGAAAAGATGTTTAGAAATTATGTAAATTCTGTAACATATTTTCTTCTGTTTGTTTTTTTCCCCCAGACATTTTTCCCAAACGTTTTTTAAAATAATTTTCTAAATCTGAAAATGACTTGCAATTTATGGATTTTCTTTTTTTACCAAGCTGCTTGTTGCCATTAGGTCCCATGTTTTTGAAAGAAAATGCACCAATAATAGTTTAAATACATGTGAAAGGTGTCTGTGAAAAGTAATATCTCTCCAGGTTTCAAAGGGTTAAATCTACATACATTGCAAAGTAACAACAGCAAAGCTCTCCAGGTTGATTTTAGTTTCTGGCAAGTTAAACAAATGGCGTTTTGTTGTTTTGCACTACAGACTGCAACCAATATATCACTCAGAGGGTCAAAGATGCGGCGTTATGATGGAGTAGTATGCTGTGAAAACAGCTGCAATACATATTAAACGTAAAAAGAAAAAGTTTGTGATTGTGAATGCGGACAAGTTTCCCTAAAATGCTACATCAACAGTTAAACATCATCATATAACATTATTCCTGGCGTCTGGCATTGCAAAGGTTTTTCTAACATGCTTCATTACCAAAGTTCATGAACTTATTTCAGTTAAAGAATGGAGACAACAACATGATAAAAGCATGTTTAAAGCATCCACTGGACTCTACAAGGGTCCATCTACATCATATCATTATCTATACAGCCTCTGCCTTTATCTCTGTGTTTCTGACTCTGTATCTTATCTGTACACAGATACAGGAGTGGGGTCCCTTTGACCTAGTTATTGGTGGAAGCCCATGCAATGACCTCTCTATAGTCAACCCTGCTAGGAAAGGTCTTTATGGTAGGTTTACTGTTATGACTTTCTTTGTGATGTGGGTTAAGATCCTGTCCAAATACCAACAAGTTGATTATCTGTACAGACAAATCACCAAAGTATCATCAATATTTGCCCCTTCCTGTACTTCAGCTCTGATCAATGACTGTTTCTGTCCCACAGAGGGCACTGGCCGCCTGTTCTTTGAGTTTTACAGGCTGCTCCACGAGGCTCGGCCAAAGGAGGGGGAGAACAGGCCTTTCTTCTGGCTCTTTGAAAATGTGGTTGCCATGGGTGTCAGCGATAAGAGGGACATATCTCGCTTCTTAGAGGTCAGCTGCTCTCTGCCTGAACTTGTTGCTAAAGATTTATCTAATCGTACAGGTCATAACTTCCATTAACTAGTTAAATCTTAGACTGCAGTGTAGATAGAGAATGATGTGCCGCCCGTAACAAAAAGATTGATGGTTTATGAATGCCCCCTTGTGGCACAAATTCATTATTGTTTGACACAGATAATGAGAAGGGAGCACTGACTCTTAATGAAATAGTTTTAATGTGCTATGTTTAATGTTTGATTTTTAGAGATTTTCACCTGACCCTAAATTAATTTTGGTCAATCAAAACTATAAAAGAATCAGTTATGTCTATTAAGGTCTGCTTCACTGTACTGTAATACACTGCACATACAAAGCATCTTACCTTGGTTTCTGGTGTCTTTTGTCCTCTGCTTTACTTGGATTTCAGTGCAACCCTGTGATGATTGATGCCAAGGAAGTGTCTGCTGCCCACCGCGCCCGCTACTTCTGGGGTAACCTTCCTGGCATGAACAGGTTGGTGTTTGAATGGTGAGGGAAGCAGCGGCCTGTGTTATACACAAGGATGCAAATAAACCCGTTAAGCAAGGGACTATATTTATAAAATTGCTGCTTAACATAGCACAAGTTTTTTTTTTTTTTAGTTTTAAAGATATTTTTAGGGCGTTTTTGCCTTTAATTGATAGACCAGCACAAGTGTAAAAGGGGGGGGGCATGCAGCAAAGGGCCAAGGCCAGATTCGAACCCGTGGCTGCTTCAGCGAGGACACAGCCACCTCCATGTAGGGGACGACCGCTCTATCCACTGAGCCACCAGGGACCCCATAGCACTGGCTTTTAACAAGAAATTTCCTGAATATATATATATTTTAAAAAAGTAAAAAAACAAACAAGAAAATGACCCAAAAACTTAGGAAAATAAAAAAAAATACATGTATGGATTCATTTTCTGACATATATTGTTATAATTATATTTTTAACACTAAGTATCATTTTCTTTTCCTTTAAAAAATAATCGTTCTCTTATAATCCTTCCTCCTTTGGAAAAAAAAAAAAAAACCACACATTTGCAGGTTAAGATGAGTTTAAGGGTTAAGATGGTGACAAACCAGTAGTATATTAACTAAATTAAGAAATTAATTCTTAGGACTTTAGAATCAGGATCTGCTCACCTCAGGCGGTGTGGTTGGGGACGGGGACCGCTTCTGAGCTTTCAACTGCACAAAGTCCGTGCTGCTGCTGCTGCCTTGGCTTAAAACGTTAGTCCCTGTGAAACAGACATTTAATTTTTAATCAATAATTGTTAAGAAATCCTTAAATTAAATATTTTTGTGCTAATTTCGGGTCTCCTTTTTTGTTTTTTATTTTTAATTTTATAATTAGTATAATATATATAAATATATATATATATATATATATATATATATTTATTTTTTTTATACAAATTCTGTACTAATTTTGAGTAATTTCTTGTCAAGTCACTAATTACCTTCTCCCATTTTTTTCACCAAAAAAATTCTCGGGTTTTAAAGGGTTAAGCGCTTTTGGACTACGTTTGTACAGTTTGTTGACAATAGTTACATACTTTTACTTAAGGTTTTGACTTGTCTTCCAACGGAGTATTTTCACAGTGTGGTATTAGTACTTCTCCTTCCATGCAGTATATTACTTGGTTAAGCATAGAGCTCATTTACATCGTTATTTGCAGGCGGAAACGTTAGAAAACAGCTGGCAGTTGCTAGCTTAGTAGCTCGCTATACAACAGTTAAACCGACGAAAACCGACGTTTTTAATTAATGTTCTTACAAACGGAGCTGACGGCACAGTTTAACAAAACCAATCATTTATACTTCTATCATGTTTATCACTTACTTCAAGGGGGATATAAGCCAAATGTGTTATTTTTAACTTACACTCAGGCGGCTGCTGACTAAGTTGAAGTTGTCCATGGCTACGCAGCTAAAGCCACGCAGCTGTTTGGTTGCGCAGACGGAACGTGATTACGGTGATTACGAACGTACGAACGTAAGTGTAGGCTTCCGTGATTGGCTGAGAAGAGGGAGACATCTGATTGGCTACAGATAATTAGCATAAAATATGCACAGGTGAAATTCACACATGACAAAAACAAAATGTCGGTTCAACAGTCTGCATACAAAGGTGACAAAGTCTAAATATGGTTTTAAAGAAAACTGCACATACTTTTACATAGACTACATATATTGATGGAAACTATTTGAAACAAGCAGTATTTGTGTGTGTGTGTGCATGAGAAACACAATTATACATAAGGATTTTGTCTGCACTGAAAAATATTTTTGTGAAGAGTCACTCATATAAATCACGAAATACATTTATGAATCCTCCTGTGCACATTTATTATTACCAAGACCCATCTGATTCCCCAAACGCACCCCACCAAGTCGTGTGTAAACCTAATCAGTTTGAATAGAAGATCTGTCTATTTTAGAGGACACTTGAAAAGACAGACTACTATCCGCAAAGGAAAAAAAGTGCAGGTACTTTGTAGGCATCAGATTTGTTAAGTGAAGAGCTTCAAAGTCTAAATATTAATTGTGGCTCATGTTATTTCTCTTTTCAGGCCTTTGAGTGCCATGTGCAGTGACAGAGTGGACCTCCAGGATTGCTTAGAACACGGCAGAACAGCAAAGGTACTTGTGTAATACTTTGATGGAAAAATTATATTACAACAGAAATACATGAGTCTTTACATTTATTATGCTACAGTGATTTAGTAGAGGAGCATTTTCAAACAGTAAATGCAGACAGATCATTTTTGTTTTTTTCCTGTTCTTTTAAAACCAGTTTATGAGAGTCAGACATGTAAGCAAAAATCAAATTGCCAAAAGCAGGAGTAAGTAATTATGCACACTGGTGGCTCCCAGTGGCAGCAAGAGGTAACAGTTCAAAAGTGCGTCGATCAGGACTGAGAACCTCACAGAATCCTCATCTCAATCAAACAATCTGATCTGTAATGCAGTAATAAAAGAGACAAAATCTCAGATTTTGCAGTCATATGCATCAAACAAAAAAACCATAAAGCTTATTAGATTCATGTGTGGATGGATTACTAAACAGTGTCAGGTAGCCTGCTGACCCTCATTTGTAAAATGTAACTCAAATGAACTCCAGCTGACCAGGAAGAGACTCAAAATTACCACAATGAGACGCAAAAAGACAACAAAAAGATGCAAAGGTACTACAAAGACACAAAATACAACCATAAGGAGACAAAAAATGACTACAAAATGACCAAAAGAGACACAAAGAAACCCACAAGGAGACACAAAATAACCACAAAGAGAATCAAAACAACCAAACAGAGACAGAAAATTACCTAAAAAAGACCAAAAAAAGCCAAGTAAGATACACAATTACCATTAAGAGACACAAAACGACTACAAAGAGAAACAAAACATCCCCAAGGAGACACAAAATGACCACAGTGACACACAAAATAAATACAAGGGGACACAAATTACTACAATAAGACACAAAACAACTACAAAGAGACACAAAAACATCCATAAGGAGACCACAAAAAGATGCATAACGACTAGAAAGAGATGCAAAACCAGCACAAAGTCTACGTTTTGTCCTGTATAGGAGAGGTGGTTGGGCTCTTTGCATATCTGAGGCCAGGGGCTGATTGCTACTTTACTCATGAATTCACGGACTAATATTCCCGTTATTCCTTTATCTTCTCTGTCAGTTTGGCAAGGTGAGGACCATCACCACCAGGTCTAATTCCATCAAGCAGGGCAAGGACCAGCACTTCCCTGTCTACATGAACGAGAAGGAAGACATACTCTGGTGCACTGAGATGGAGAGGTATGTAACGGAAAATATCATTCTTCAAACTACCTTTCACAGCTATTTCAGTGTTCATAATCTCAAAATGATCTCCCTGTCTGCTCCACTCTTCTGCCCCCTGCCTGTGTGTCTGTCCTGCTGGTTGCTTTGTATCTGTCTGGTTTCTCTGTCAGGGTCTTTGGCTTCCCAGTCCACTATACGGACGTGTCCAACATGAGCCGACTGGCAAGGCAAAGGCTCCTGGGCAGATCATGGAGCGTCCCGGTTATCCGCCACCTGTTTGCACCACTCAAAGATTACTTTGCCTGTGTTTGAGCTGCAAGAAATAACTCGCTCGGAACCATTTAGGAACTACAACATGTATGTTGTGACTAGAAATAAGAGCCTTGATCCTCAAATTATACTCCTGTATAATTTGCAAGCGAAACATTGACGTAGATTTCACATTATTTCTTGTATTTTAATTGTAATTCTTATTCTATTTAATTTTGATATGTCATTTTACCTTTTAGCAGTGTTATCAAGTATTGTTGATTTGTTTGTGCAAGCTATACTTGAGACTATGCTTTCTTCTCAAGACACTGAGACAGAAAAGTGCTAAACATGTATTTTAAAAAGAAACGGCAACGCGATGGGAAAGATCCTGAAAGTTAGGAAATAAGATATGTGAAATGTTTCTGCTGTGTGAGCGCACTGTACTTCGGAGCTGCGAGATTCCCACCTGCAGTGCGGCCATGCTTCCAGCTACTGAGCCTCACAGAGATGTGACGAGAAAGGCCATTTTCTTCAGTGTCAGGAGAGCTGTGTCTCTAAGAATCCAAAACACCAGATCACATATACCTCTTTGTTTACAGTTTCTATACACAACTGAAGGTAATAAAGGTACTACTGTAATATGGTTACAATACCATGGTGCTCCGAGATGATGAGAAACATCATAGCCCATGTGGTGCTACAACTCTAGACAATACGGAGCCCTCTTAACCTGTTGCTGGAAAAAACTTTTGTTTGATGTTTTTAATGATAAAAACAAATCTGTTCTGTGCCGTTTCATTCACTTCAAGGGAAGTGAGAGACAGTAGACTGCAAAATAGAGCATATCCTCTTTTCTGCATTTTACAGCTTTTATACAGTTTGTACTGGTGCTCATTTAATCTCTCAGCCTTGCCACAGTCGGGCTCACTGCCTGGATCTGCACAAACAGAACGTGAAGCTAAAGCCACATGGGAAATGATGTTTTCTGTCATTCAAAAAAAAAAAGGAAAAAAAAAATAGATCGTCTGTGAAACTATTTTTTTCTAGTTTCATCCTGACCAATGACATTACTGTACAACTGTTATTTAGTGTGGTTGCTGGAGGGAGGGAGGAAGGGTGACCAGGCCGGGTAACTCTCCTCATCAACTTCCACCTCTCGAAACTGAAAAACTGTCAGGTGAAAAATCCTCAACAATATGGTGCGGCTTCACAAAGTTCTTCTACCTTTTTATAGCAATTTTGTGCTGTTTTATCAACATTATAAAGCACTTTTATATGTATACTTTCTTTTTTTCTTGATATTTTAAAAAAAATATTGGTTCTTGTGAATTTTTTTTTGTTTGTTTTATGATGTGAACTGATCTACCCTCGTGTAATACTTTTTGTATACAGTAGGGCTGTGCCAATAGAAGTGAAAGAATGGATTTTGATATGTGAAACCCATGTTATTTGACTCTATGTACAGTAGATGGATTTGACATTTGTAACCCCTTTCCCTCCCTCCATCATCCATATTGTTCCCTGTTTTAAAGCAGCGATACAGTATGTTATACCCAGATTCAAAGAATGTCTATTTCTATTAAGATTGTAAAATGTAAGACAGAGTTGGGGAACTACGTCATGCGCTTTGTATAATATTTTGTCCCTTGTGAAGGACAGTCGGCTCTTTGCCGTTTCCCTGATTAATCGTAGTCGTCATGTTGACAAATTTAGATGCTGATCCAAATTTGGATTATGTTAACAAACTAAATTCTCTTGATTGTAACCTCTAAGATAAATATGGAGGATTTAGGCTGCAGTTCGTCAAAACGTAAAACTGACACAGTGTTTGACGGAGGTGTCGGCACTCAAAGAGGGTAATAAAAACAGATGCTATCGCTTATCTATATCATATTTAAGATTCTAAATTTGAAATTTAATTTCTTAATGTAATTAATTTCTTAAGTGACCTTATTGCCATCATTTTTGTCCATGCGCTCAATATGAGCTCTTGTGATATTTTAACCAGATGTTATCCCCCCCTCCTTCTCCTATAATACTTAACATCCCCTCATGTTTGTACATTTTGTACATAGAGTTTTCCGGTTGCTGTTTTCAATTTGTTTTTATCTTTTTTTTTTAATTACGTATGAGATGTACAAATATAATTCTTTGCTAATATATATCATCAAATTAGGAAGAAATCTTAGGTTAAAAATTAAAAAAATCAAGTGACAAATTTGATTCAAAACTTGCTTTGAGCGTTAGACGTAGGGAGACTCCAAGTCAACTACTTTATCGTACTGATTTGTTTGTGTCAAGTGAATCCAGATTTAATGTCATGTGATCTTAATAGTGGCCTACAGACAGCTTTAAAATGAACGGTCTCAACTTCACTGCACAGCCCTACATGGTGGTGTTTTTGTTTATGTTTTTTGGCTTCTGTTTCCTTTTGTAAAACTTTAAAAAGGGGGATTGTAGGTGTTTCCGATGGTGCTAAACATTTTATCTAAACAAGAAAAATATATTTGATTGGAAGAGAAATAAACATGTCTTGACAATGACTGTTTTTAAGTTCCTTGTAGTAACAGAAAAGAATTATTATTTCACTCATATAAATATATTAACAAAGGCATTTTAACTTTGTACTTGAAAAAATAAGGATAACAAATAATGAAAGGTTTCCTATATTGTTTTAGACTAGAGATTGCTGTAGTTGGTGCTTATCTGTGGGAAAATCGTGTGAGAAAAAAAAACGGTAATAACTTTTACTGTAGCATAATGTATGCTTAATACGCATTGCTTCTTAATCCTACATTCCATGCCGTAATATTCTCCATGTCTGTTTTCAAAAATGTTGTTTTGAATTGATGTTTTTTGTTTAAATTATCAGAAACAACATTTGAGTTTTACTGTTCAAGGCAGGTCAATAATTTTATATTCGGTGATACTCTGTGTGACTTTCTTTCTGTCATAACTGTTAATGGCCTATACGCTTTTTCCTCAAGACCAGTTCGTACAGCAAATGTAGCAGTCATTCTCCACTTTGACCCTTCCCTCCCTCCCCCATACTTAAGTTTAGTGTCCAGAGAGAAGATAAAGGCTCCGTATGTACTTGTGCTGGAGAACACTTGAATAAATGTATTGTTTTTGTGCAAAAATCTGCCACCTCCTGTCCTTTTTTAAAATTCGTATTTGATAAAAATGTATGTAACATTTTGGATCAAAGCCCCTGAAAATGTTTTCAATCTCAAATATAAATAAAATAACACATTATTAGTTGTTATTTACCAACAGTGGTGGAATATAAATAAGCAGATTCACTCAAAAACTACACTTACAGGAGCATTTCAGTCTCATGCCACTTTCTATTTCTACTCCACTGCACTTCAGAAGAAAATAATATATTTTTTACTATACTACAATAAGTTGATAAATTAAATTAGTTACTTTACAAATGATTTTTTAACACATAACTTGTAGAAATATAAAGGTACAGCTGAATCCATAAATGAATTCATCAGAAAATCAATTCGCAACTATTTTGGTAATTGTCTAAATATTATTCATGCAAAGAAACCTCCGTATAATACAATAAGTTGTTAATATAAATTAGTTACTTTACAAATTCTTTTTTTAAACACATATCATATAAAAATAAACAGGTGCAGCTGAATCCATTAATGAATTCATCAGAAAATCATTGTTTAAATATTATTCATGCAAAATACCTCCCTACTCAAATTTTGAGTATTTTGTGATTGATTTGCCAAAAAAGGTCCAAAACGCACAGTTAAAGTTAAAGATGGATTTAGCTGATAGTGATTGGGGGTGGGGGTGGGAATCAATAAATATTGCAATATTATCACTATAGTGAAATCTTTAGGTCACAAAAATTGTGAGGTAAAAATTGAATATGACAGCCCAACTCAAAATGATGATAGATATTGTAATTAAGAAAAGCTATCTTAGTGTTAAGATAGAAAAAAAGTTAGAATTATGTGAAGAAAACCACTTGATAATTGCACAAATGGGCTTCCATTGACACAGGGCCTCATTATAATGCTAATATTTTAGTTGTTGGACAGTTCCAACCATAATTAATGTTCTCATTACTGTGTTTTGGCCTCTTATTGTCAGGGGGCTGATAGTGGAGATGTGGATATTGATATTCAGCTCCAGTTTCCATGCCATCCTGCCCTCCAGCAGGGGATTTGTTGCTCAGTGTGTTGACACCTGGGTCCTCACCACCAACAGTGCTTCAAATAAGGGTGTTGCCCTGCAGCTTCTTACTGATCAGACCTGAACATGTATACACTCTAGTTCTTTACTCAGCCATCTATCACACAGAGTTCCCGCACTCGCTCTTGTATGTCCTGCTCATGCCCATAAACTCATAAATACATTATTTATCAGTTTAATATATATTTTTTCTTTTATTATAATTGCTGAGGATCAAGCCCAGGTTATGTGAGGTAAGACATAAAGAAAACTAAGCTATTAATATATTCAGTCAAAGGTCATAGAGACATTTAAGTCACTTAATCTATAATATTATTGATGATAATATATTAAAATATTCTATTATGCAGCCTCTCTGCTGATATCTTTATCTCACCCCCTTCTGCTGATAGTGGTACAGCCTCCTCCCAGTGGACACGCCCTGTGTCCAAAGTAATTGGTTGCTTAGGCGACCAAGCCTTCACTGGGCGCTGCTGATTGGAGCGTCACACCGTCTCGCGGCCTGGATGCTGCCAGCTGCATCAAATTAACCACGGGAAGGCGGAATGGTACCGGAAAACAGGTGATTAGCCTACAAAATAAAAGCATAAAATGTGTCCATAGTGAGTCCTATCATGTGCTTGTAGTCAAATACTTAAAGACCAGTGTAATGCTCTCAATCCTCAAAAAAAAAAAAAAAAAAAAGGCGAGGGTTGATTCACTGGGATGCTTATATTGACAGTATAAAATCTAATTTTAATTTAGTTTATCTGTCAAAATTAAAAAACAGTAGTAAAAACACAAGCATATAGCACAGTACACTAAAGTACCATCCTCATCACAAGATAGAGATAGCTGGTCGGTGTCTAAAGAGGAAAATACACCCCAATTATGTCTCAGAGTAACTGCCTACTTGTAATTGCTGAAGTATGTGTGAGGAGTAGTTATTTTACATTTAAACCATATATCTGCATTTATCCTAACAAAGTGCTATCATGGTACCAGTGTCCACTACCAAAATATATCTAGCAGAATTACATTTTAGCACCAAAAGAGCTATTTTCATCAACGTTTTAAGCAGTGTTCCCTGCACCACCCCTAAAATCTACACCCATGTCTTGCATGGATCTATATGAGGCAGGAATAAAAAGCTGTAATAATAACATATGGGTGAAAATGTATTTAAATGTTATGCAGATTGCCTCTAGAATGCAATTTAATTCAGCTGGTTCAAGACCTCTGAATTGTCACTTACATCTCCAATTTGTTCAGAGTTAATCAAGTGGAATAATATGGCATTTCGGTCTGATTATCATGCAAGGCCCCCCCCCCCCACACTAACCTTTGCAAAGGAAAACAACTTAGATTTTATTTTGAAAACCACAACGGGAAGTCCTACTTGCATCTCCTCGCTGGCTTCACGATGATGATGCTGCGGTCTGCTGGTCTCGGACCGGCCAGGAAGGCATCCATCTGGTGCGTGTGTATCTCCTTGGAAAGTGCCATCCACGGATTGTGTTGCGGTCTGTTCCTGTCAGAAAGTAAGCGGAGAGCCGAGTGGAGCAGCAGGCCCAGAGAGGAGGTATGTGCTCCACATCATCAGCATTATTCTCACTTGTTGGCTGCTCTGTCATGTGTGAGGGGGGAATCCTCTCCTGGAGCAGGGAGACTTTGTTTCCATGTCCCCTGGCTACACGTCTGGGTGTCTGCCCTGCCTGCTGTTCCTGCCACCCTCCCAGGATCCACACACACCCTGAAGCCTAACTGCACCTCTTAACCTGGCAGCAGGGCGGTGTGATTATACTGAGGCCACTTTGCGCCATTAGATAGCAAGCTTGTCTTCATTGTGGATGGTGGAGAGGAGGGACTAGAGAGTTGGGAAGGCGGTTTCTAGGTCGCTAATGAACGCTGTGCAACCGATCATGCCGGATGGAGACCGGTTTCTTTGTGTCAAGTCGCACAAGTGGAAGTGTCATCATCCCACTGCGATCATACTAAAGCAGGGAAATTACTTATTTGCCTTTATAATCATCCAGTTTGATACTAACTGACTTGCGATTGCGTTTGATTTGCAGGTATTTATGTATTTAAATTGGCAAAAGAAATAATTATAAAAACAAGTACCCCATTTAATACCGGGGCCTGTAGTTTTATTATCATTTAAAACACGCGTTTTATTTGTAGTTGATGCCATGGTTGCATACTGAATCTGCAAACGAGTCATGTTTTATTACATATATGTTATCGTTCAGGTTTTGTGACAGGTAACATAAGCTCACCTGTTTACTATTGACGAACCGGCGTCAACTTCCATAGTGCTTACTGAGCAATAACCTCTGTAATATGATAATAACTTTATTATAGCCTGTAGCTGCTCACAGGCTTTAGGGAACACGGAATATTGCAGGAGTGTTTCACCTTTTAACTTGTAGCCTTTTTATTATAATTATATAACATTAAATCCTATTCCATCGTCCACAGTATCATCCATCAGATCTGGATGTGTGAAGGAGTCCGTGCCATGCAGTAAAGTTGCCGCACCCTCATACGTACGCATCCTGCACGCACACATGCACGCAAGCACGCAGGATGGGCACACACACACACTCAGCACATCATTAATACAGTGGTGTAAGAGAGAAGGGAGGAGGCAGATCCTGGAGATTGTGTCTTTGTTATTGGTGAATAGATAATCACTGGCAATGATCACACCCAGTTAACCCCAAAAAGTGATGTGAAGAAATTAATTTTGGATTATTTCTCCTGTCATTTTTGTGTTATTTAGAATCAAGTAGAAGAGAGTGAAGCAACAGAGTAGAGCCACCGTTGTGGTTGTGACCAGAGCTGTACCCAGAATTGTAGAAATAATGAGGCCATGAGAACCTCAATGCACCCTCACAAAATTTGGACTTGACACCCACAAGACAAGTGTGTCTTGACATTTTTTAAATATAAATATTTATTTATCCAGTTACACTAATATAATTGAGCATCGTTAAGGCATAAGGACTGTTTCAACTCTCCATGCTGCCAGGAATGAAAGTCTGGATACTGAATTAGAGCTGCAACAATTAGTCAATTAATCAGTTAGTCAGAAAACTGAAATCAAATAATTGTTTCAGTAATTTTCAAAGACAAAAAGCTAAACATTTGCTGGTTTCGTGCTTCTTAAATGTAAGAATTTGATGCTCTTCTTTGTCAGACAAAATAAATTGAATAACTTTGGATTTTTGGAATTGTGGTCAGTTAAAACATATTTGAGGACTCATCTTTGAGTACTTTACTTTGGCCCTGGGAAATTACACAGGACACGTTTCACTGTTTTCTGACATTTTGTTGACAAAACGATGCATCAAGAAAATAAAGGGTAGATTAATCAAAATTGAAATTAGCAGTTAGTTGCAGCCCTATACTAAATCTATTATTACTTGTGGTGTTAATGTCCTCCAAAATAAATTTAATGAGTCTAAAAGTACTGGGATTAGTCAATAACTACCATGCCCAACCCCAACCCCATGTGTACATTTTTAACTATTAAATGTAAACTCTGTACATGTCGCAAAAATCCTCAAATTGTCTAGAAAAAAATATCACAGACATGACCTCAATGTCTTCAGTGGAGTTACAGCCCTGGTTGTGAGTCTTTCGTTCAGAGTCGCATCTACTGTGGGCCTACCTGTGACTCCTCGTCTCAGGCACTACTGGCATTACTGAACAGGGCCTTCCATGCACAGTCCGAGGGGCCCAAAGTGTCAGGGGGGACCCCTGGCCTTCACCTGCAAAATGTGACACAAATTAACTGACCACAAAGAGAAGCAAAGAAACCAAAAAAAGACACAAGTTAGCAACAAAGAGAATAGGCTAAACAACCACAAAGAGAAACAAAACTACAAGATTTGCTGTATAACGAGAACAAAGAGACACAACAACAGCAACAATAATAACAACAACTAAAAAAAAGGCAAAATTAACACAAAATAGTGCGTCTTGCTCCAACATGCCGGGGCCTTTCCTTTTTCACATCTGTGCCATACTATCTCATAATCCATCCATGGTCACAGGATGTACGTCTGTTAGCAGTAGCAGTTTTAATTCAAACAGGAATTATACCTTTTCAGGCTCTTTTATTAGAAGCATAACAGTATTCAGCATTTTGCAAGAAAACATAAAATATTTGAGAATGTAAAATAATCATAATATAATGTCCTACCCTAGTAATTATTCAGTGACCCCAAAGATTCACATATCCTGATGCTGTCTACATCCTTAATATTACAAAAATAGCACTGCAGGTTAAATAATTGTGCAATAAGGCAGATATTTTTAATGCCCTTTAAGCACTTTATCTACTGGGTCATTTAATGTTGCTGCTAATTCCCCTGCAGGTGCTTGTTTCCTATCTAGGGTGCTCCTAAATGTTGGATTTTATTATTTTTTTTTTTTGTTTAATCTGTTGTGTGCTGTATGAGTGAATGCCTTTACTATTTTTGTCTTTCTGTGTCTTTGTTTAAGTGAGCTTACTGAGACAAATTCCAATAAATCATGTTGATATTGCAATAAAATACTGTATGTCGTGACCCCATCTGCATGTACTGATCTACATGTTGGGAAACACTGTGGTGCAGCAGAGCTGTTTGACATAAATGTAGTGTAAGGGAATGCACTTCAACTTTCTTTTAACATATTTTTCAGCCTCTATGATTCTGTCTGTATAGCCTCTCAGTGAGTGAAGATCATTGTAAATAGCTTTACGCAGCTTTACTCCTTTCAAAATAATGGCCTTATTGACTCTTGTCTGCCTTATTGTAATCCACAACTGGATTCAGCTTCTTTCTATTATACCACGACATCACTGTCTACTGGGACGTCAGGTCACAGGCAGTGACTGACACAGCCTGCTCAGTCTTGTAGCTGATGTCAGTCACAGCCTGACGGACTGGTCACAGGGCAGCATCACTGATTCTTGTCTCCGCTAGACTTACTACACAGCCTCAGGATGAGGTACTGGAAATTTATTCATTTTTTTCCTTTTTGTCTCAGGTGGAAAAAGCTGCTGTCACTGTAACTTTTCTTAGTCTGTTTGCACATTTCTATCAGCTGCCCACAATACCCGACACAAGCAGGGTTAGAAATTCATTAATGAATATGTGTCTCTCTCTTGTTTACAGACCAATAGCCATGTCTTCCAGCTCAGCGATGGTGCGAATCCTGATAAAAGGTGGCAAGGTGGTGAACGACGACTGCACCCAGGAGGCCGACGTCTACATCGAGAACGGCATCATCCAGCAGGTGGGGAAGGAGCTGATGATCCCAGGTGGAGCCAAAGTGATCGATGCCTCGGGAAAACTGGTCCTACCCGGAGGCATCGACACCAGCGTCCACCTGGAGGAGAGCTTCATGAACGCGACCACGGCGGATGACTTCTACAGCGGCACCAAGGTAACGTCCTGCTGGAAATAAGAGGACAGGAGGGTTTAGATTAGAAGTAGGGCGGCTGGAATTGTCCTAATTATAGAACAGAGCGTGTTTTTTGGTCAAAGTGTGACTGAATGCTTGAGATCCAGAAACTTGGGTTTGTAGTTCCAGTTTTTGTGATAAATTTAGCTCGATTCTTTTGGATATCCCTTTATCTTTGATATTGATTTTGATCACAAATGTGTTGTTTTCTCTGTCAGACAGAGATCGATGAAAGCTTTTCACTGATGCTAATTTTAGCCGAGTTGTCTGAGATGTTTCTTTAGTTTGGTTTTGATGAAATGAAACAGCTGTCTAAATATTTTGGCTTCAGTATGTTGGTTATTTGAGACACAACCAAAAAGATGTTTCAAGTAAAAGATGAAATTAGTGTATAATGTAAACAAGACTGCAATAGTAAAATTCAATACTAAATATGAAGCATTAAGACAGAATGATAGTATACAAACAGCATGTTTAATGTTATTTAAATTAGGCAGATGATGGTGACAGTTCAAACACTAAGAACGCCATATTGCTTGGAAGTATGGTCGGTTTTTTAGTAGTTACATACGTTAGATGTTGTCAGAAAGTATTGATCTTGGAGGCAGAGCCCAAGCACTTAGTTGATTAATCAATTTGTAAATGGATAAAAAACTTATTCAGAGACTATTTTAATAATCAATCGTTTTTTTTTTCATTTAAATTTTTATTGGAATCAAAATTGTTTCATACAACACAGCATACCTTCATCATTTTTTTGTTTTTTACAACAAAGTGGGAGAGAGGTAGAATAAAATCAAAAATAAATTTTAAGTGTATGTTGCAAAATCGTTCATACAAGTGACGACACCAATAGTATGTTTTTCTGAAGAGAAGAAACAATCGAACAATAAAAACAAAAGAAAAAAGAAAAAAAAACAAAAAAGAGAACAAACAAAGAAACAAACATACAATGACAAAAAACTAAAGAAATTGATAAAATCTAAGTGTCATTCTTTAAAGCATTTTTTCCTTTTATTTATTTATTTGTGCATGAAATCATACTAGGTAAGACTATTCAGTTTAATATGATTTTGTTGAAAAAGCCCATTATTACAATTCACAGTTTGCCTCAGAGGGCTTTACAGCAGAGAAAAGCAGTTCCATCAGCTCCTTCTGCTTGTGCATTTAAATTTTGTCCTTTCCGCCCCTTCTCACATCGTAGGTGGCTGGTTTAAAACTGTCCATGTTTCCGGATGGTTCTGGTAATCCCTGGTTTCTGGTTGTGGAGTGATTTAACTGCATGTACAGTTACTTCTGTTCTTTTACAAATTAAATCCACCACAGACTCAGAGTATTCACTGATGTCATCTGTGACCTTGATAGCAAAGTTCATCTGGTTTATCCAGCTATTTTATGGCTTTCTTAGTATTCTGTCATTGTAAACTGATTTTTTTGGATTTTAGACTGTTGGTTGGAAGAAACACCTCAGACTTGATGTGTAAAATGCTCCTCAAAGAGCCAGATGTCACAAATCCCGCTTTGAAATCACAAGTGTTAATCATGAACCAGATACACAGCAGACCGAATAATCTCTTAAAAACACGCACATAAAAAAGTGAACGAAGAGCATGCTGTGAGCTTAAGTGCAAACTAGACTTAGATGGGCATGTTTCACAATTTTACAGGCAACATTTTTCATCAATTATTGAAGAAAATTATCAGTGGATTTTTTGGCCCTACTTGGCAGTTCTATGTGTTTTTTCGGGAAGTGTCACGAGTCTGTGTTTCGCCAACATCACACGATGATGATTTGGCACGCTGCTGTTGGCGAGGCTGCCAGAGAGTGTGGTGTGAGGTCATCGTGGCTGCTGATGAAGACTGGGATAGCCCACTCTGCCTCAGAGCACCATGGTGACTCATCAGGCTGTAGCACTTTGAGATGATGGAGTATGCGAGGTGACGGAGGCCAGATTGTTTCAGTGGTTTTAGTGACTGGACAGATAGACCGCGGCGTGTAGACGCTGGTGACAGACACTATTCTCTCCGTCTCTCTCCTCGCCCCTCCCTGCCTGCTCCGCTGCCGCCTTGCTCCAAAATAAGTCCGGAGACAAATGCAGATCAGTATCTGTTTCCATGGATACTGTGGGGCTGCTGCAAAGACTGCTGCAAAGCCTTTTCACTCACGCCATTGTGCTTGGAGACAATGGTTCTCAGACACACGCCCCCCTCTTCCTCCCTCCCACTACACACCACTCCACTCTCTAGGGTCAGCTGACAGATGCTCAGCGAAGCATGCACTTATACACAAAACACACTCTGTTTTCACTTGTTAGGGTTATTAAGATTTACTGTAGTGTGAGTTTTAGATCATCTAAATCTGTTTTTGGGGGATAAAAAGTAAGAAGCGCTGATGTCGTAAAGAAATTATACTGTAATTGCTCCGAGTGCCTCTTGATTATACTGTGAGGGGCAGTCAATCCTTTAACTACTGAAGGATTTATATTTCCCTCAGCAGTCCTCTGCAAATAACCATAAGATAAGCGTTAATGGCAATTGAGGCTTCTACTTTTATGCTCAGAGCATGAGCTGTGTTGATCCGTAGATTACAGTTCCTTTGGTATTTATGGGTTTAATAAATTAATATCTTCTGCGACAACTTCATTTAATGCCTCACTGTCATGATCATTAATTTAATTTAAGGTGTCATTTAGTTATTCTCAGTTCATTTTAGTGTTTAATGGCAGTTAATCTAAAAATACAGAAATACACACAGACACGCAGGATCCCAATGCAAAAAAAAGTAATTACTGCAACAAATGACACCCAGAAAATAAAATCTACAGTAAAACACAATACAAATCGCAGAATTACATCCTATATTATAAGTAACCCGAGAGCTGTTTTTGCATTCCTCCCAGGCTGCTCTGGCTGGCGGTACGACGATGGTGATCGCACACATTCTGCCAGAGAAGAATGAGTCTCTGCTGGAAGCCTACGAGAAGTGCCGCAGCTCGGCCGACTCCAAAGCCTGCTGTGACTACGCTCTGCATGTGGGAGTTACTTGGTGGGGACCGAAGGTATCTCCGACACTATGCTTTCCTCTTCTCATGATTTATTTATTTTTTCCCAAATCATCATTTAGCAACAAAAAATATGTCTTAAACTGTTTGCAATAAGCAGCCATCAATGTTCAAAGGATATGAAGAGGAGTGAATCATTTTCTAAACAATAGTTGTTTTTTTTAATGCCAGGACAAAGCAAAAGTTGTACTTGGAAGGATACATCTCTGACTATATAATTGTTGAACACTAGTTCAAGTTAGTGACATAAGAAATAAGCTCTTAGTGTTTGGTTAAAAAGAATCTAGAGTAAAAGGATTATACTAACAAATAAAAGTGACAAAAACTACAAATACACTAATTGCTGAGCCCTGGGTTCAGGTTCATTTTAACTTATTTGCATTTTTTTTGCAGGTGCGAGCTGAAATGGAGAAGCTGGTGAGGGAGAAAGGCGTGAACTCCTTTCAGATGTTCATGGCCTATAAGGACACATTCATGCTGAGGGACAGCGAGCTCTTCCAGGCTCTGCAGCACTGTAAGGACATCGGAGCCATAGCAAGAGTCCATGCTGAGAACGGGGAACTGGTGGCAGAGGTGAGGGGGAATCATTTCTCTTCTTTCTTATTCTGACTTCAATCTACTATGTCTGTTATACAAAGTAGATGATCATAGATGCTTGTTGTGTAAATGAACGTTGTACTATTTTGCTGAATACATTATTCATGGCATTCTCTTTCCAGGGTGCAAAGGAAGCATTGGACCTGGGCATCAGTGGCCCAGAGGGGATTGAAATCAGCAGGCCTGAAGAGGTATGATAGGCACGATTATCCTGATTTCTCCTCTAATATCTAGGGTCAGTTGAGCTAAAATAAAGTTTTATTATACTCAGACTCTTCTCAAGATTATTAATATAATTTCTGTGATTCAATAAATCCAGTCAATATCTTAATATCTCACTGTGAGTCCTTAAAAGCGTGTGTTTCTTTTCAGTTGGAAGCAGAGGCAACCCACAGGGCAATAACCATCGCCAACAGGGTGAGTGACATCTCTTCAGCATAAATAAATAAATACTGTGTAATGCTGAAAACACAAGATCACTTTCTCTATATGATATACTGTATCTTGTGTGTGTGTTTTCTGGTAGGCCCACTGCCCGATCTATCTTGTCAATGTGTCCAGTATGTCTGCGGGAGATGTCGTCGCTACAGCTAAGATGCAGGGTAAGACCTGTTTTCTGTTGGGAATTTCCCCAAAGCAAGTAGTGTGAAAAATGAAATTATAAAAAATGCAATACCTACATTTAAAAAATAATTGCTTTGAGATGTCATAGGAGATGTACTTTTAAAATTGTATTTTCCCAAATTTTAGAAAGGGTAGCTCCATTAAATTCACTGACCTGAAGACATTTTTGATGAGAAAAAAAAAATGTTTCTTTAAAAACCCTGAAAACCAAATTAAACAGGACCCAGTGCTCATGCTGTGGGTCGTAGGGCGCAGCACTGGTTGACCATGCCCACATATTTTGGAATTGCTGAAATCATCAATTCATGAAATCATAATTTTTAAATCTCTACAAACAGTTATCTATAACTGTCTGTAGGGAAGAGGATTTTAGATTTTAGCTTATAGTCCCAGGAGTATTTACCAGTTGGATTTGAGTGGGTTTTGGTTGGCAGGTAAACAATCTGTGTGGAGGGTAAAAGTGGTGTAACGTACTGGCTGAAATGCAATTGTAGAACCCAATTTTAATTCATCGGCATTCATATGCAGTTATCTTTTTATACAGATTAGCCAAAATGTTGTCTGGACCTGCCTCACGTTGCTAATTGAACTGTTAACAAAGTAACAGCACATGGAAGAGAAAGTCTTGGCCTGCTGTGTCCACTGGCTACACCAGAACCCCCAAAATATTGCCCCCAAGTGCTTTTCATCGTCAGACTGATAGCCTAGATTGATCCTTTTTTGGAGAAAGTGGGACACAATTATCAAATCAATATTTAATTTCAGTCTCTGTATTTTGGAGATTTATCTAATGGTTTGTGTGAACGTGAATTATGTCTCCTGCAGATCCTTTTGACTAGAAGCAAAAATAACTGTTCCAAATTCTGGCGTAAGAGAAACCAGATTAGTATGGACTTTTTCAAAGACACAGTCAACTAATGACTCACTGGAACTGATTATTTTGCCCTTCCACTCACTATTTTAAGCACACTAAGGAACAACAGTGCCTATACTCCTGTGTAATGAATTTAACGTCCTTAACTTCCCTGTTATACTAACATGTAAGGAAAAGTAAACTTTCTAAATAATTTTCTGGTCAAAAAAAAGGGTTTTTTCAAACAGCCACTAGTATGTATTAAAGTGGAACAAGTCACAGTTTGCCTGCTTAATCTTTTAATCTCTTGCTTGGTTAATCTCTGCCTGTTTTCTCACAACACTCTTTTCACTGTCATTTAATCCAGTGTGATCCATATTTTTCTGTGTAACTACAGGTAAGGTGGTCCACGGTGAGACGACCACAGCCCACGCTGTGCTGAACGGTATGCAGTACTATCATTTTGATTGGGCCCATGCTGCTGCCCACGTTACCGTGCCTCCTCTGCGCCTGGACCCAAATACTCCAAATTTCCTAATGAGCCTGCTGGGAAAGTGAGGAAAACACTAGAAAATTAGAGTAAATATATTGTGATTCCAGCGCCTCTGGTGTTTCAGCAGTATTAAACGTGACCTTTTATCTCACTCTGTTCGGCCGCAGTGACACTCTGAATGTTGTGGGGTCCGATCACCGACCGTTCACCATCAAACAGAGAGCCATGGGCAAGGATGACTTCACAAAGATCCCTCATGGGCTTCCTGGAGTTCAGGATCGCATGAGCGTCATCTGGGAGAAAGGAGTGGTACGTGTAGCTCTTTTGTTCCTGTCCAAGAACTTCTATAAATAGGACACTTGATTTGTTTACACAAAAAATCTGATTATGGTGCCCTTGTTTTTCAGTCAGATGTTTGTTTGTGTGTTTTGTAATTCTCTTTTTATTGATTTATGTGAACGTACAAAACCCAAATAAACATAAAGGCATTACAATCATGTTTAAAGGGATAATAAATAAATAGATAAATGAAATAAAAAAATAGATAAATAAATAAAATAGAATCAACAAATAATTAGGTGGAACAAAAGAAGGGGGGTAATAAATTAAATAAAAACAATAAAATAAAATAAGTGTCGAAAGTAAGTAGAGAGGGAAGTTTGGTATAAAAGGGTATTGGATCAAAGCATAAAGATGTAGACTAGTTACACTACAATGTGGTCTGGTAAAAGAAACATAAACTATCCATTTTGTTCTGTGTGTGGTTTTAAGTAAATCCTTTAGATATAGAAAGATATTTTAAGTCGTCTTTTTTTTATAATTCACAGATTGGAGGAAAGATGGATGAGAATCGCTTTGTTGCAGTCACAAGCTCAAACGCAGCCAAGATCTACAACCTCTACCCGAGGAAAGGAAGGATCATCCCCGGAGCAGATGCTGATGTGGTGGTCTGGGACCCCGAGGGATCCAAGTATGAAACTCGATCCATCCATTCATCGACCGGCTCGTCTCACTGAAGCTTTTATCTCGAATCCCCGAAGCTGATTAGCTTTTTGTCTGATTTAACTGGGTCATCTCTTTTCTTTCTCATCTCTGTCTGCAGGACCATTTCTGTGGATAACCAGGTCCAGGGAGGAGATATAAACCTGTATGAAGGTCTGCGTTGTCATGGCGTACCGCTGGTTACCATCAGCCGTGGACGTCTGGTCTATGAAAATGGCATGTTCACGTGTGCTGAGGGCTCTGGAAAGTTTTGCCCACTGAGGACCTTCCCAGATTACCTCTACAAGAAGATGGTTCAGAGGGAAAAGGTATCAGACACAACTGTCTGTCCTTCTGTTGTTTTCTCACTTCATTCTTCACTTCTTCTATTCCTTTCTTTCTGTCTTTCTTTCCTTCCTTTATATCTTTTTTCCTTTTTTTTCCCTTCTTGAGTTTCCCTCTTTAGTTTCCTTGTTTCACTCTTCATTTCTTCCATTCCTTCTTTCCCAGTTTCTTTCTTTTCCTTATTTTCATTCCTTCTTTTGTTTCATGCTTTTAACTTCTCCTCTTTAGTATCTTTCCTTCTTTCTCTCCCATATTTGCATTCCTTCTTTAGTTTCCTTGTTTCCTTGCTTCTCGACCTTTCCTCTTTTGTTTCCTTGTTTGTTTTATCAATTCCTTTCTTCCTTCATTCATCTTTTTTCCCTCCCTTTCTTTTGCTTCTTTAGTCATAATTGTCAGTAGAGTAATTAGACTCTGATGAGCTCTGATGAGACTCTGATTTCTCCGTACACACTACCGGCCAGTGCTGGTGTCTGTGCCTCGAGTGTCAGCATGTGGTACAAAAACATAAACTGGATGCTTATTTCATGTACTGTATACCCAGTCATTTGTCCTGTTATCTTGACACGGCCGAACACATTGACTTTGTGATGAAAAAAACAAATGTTTTGACCGTGACATGATTTGAACACAACCTTTTGATTTGAACTTGGCCATCGGATCAACCAGTATTAAACTATTTCAGACACGTCTTTTGCTACAACATGTTTGTTACCCTGATTTTATACATATGTATGGTTAATATATTTGTGTGTGTGTGTGTGTGTGTGTGTGTTGACATGATGACCTACCAGAGCCAGGCTGTGAAAGCAGTGGAGCGGGAGCCCTACAAAGGTGAGGTGGTTGCAGTGGCCAACTCAGGAAAGAGGGACATTGGGGTTTCAGATCTGGACACTCCGACGCGCCCCTGCACCCGACACGGGGGCGTGAGGGACCTCCAAGAGTCCAGCTTCAGCCTGTCTGGTAAGAATCAACAGATTAATTCAGATACCAGAGTGACATTTCTATATTTCTTTCATAAAATGTTCTTTGCCTGAAAACTCAAATATTCCTACATACACTGGTACATACACATACACTACAGTACTTTTGGTGAAACTTGGAAATGCTGTTTTTTGTTACAGTTTTCCAACCTTTAAAACATACAATATTTGGCCTGATGAGGGTGCTATGGTCAAGGGACCAACCTGAGAAAATTGACTTGATTTCTGTCAAACACAAGAGAAGAAGTTACATGTTACAAGTTAACAAGAAAGCGAAAAGAAATAATAATAATAATAATAATAATAATAATAATAATAATAATCTCATGTATTCATTTTATCACTTTGTATCTCTCCCTCTTTAAACAAATGTTCAGGTAATTTCCTTTTCCCTAATTTCTTTCAGTTTGTGGGACATTTCTTCCCAAGTTCCTAATTGCCTTTTTAGCCGTGTTTTCAAGAGTAATCAAACCAGTTTTCTCAGGTTCCAGAGGTTTAAATGCATGTGAAAGGCATGTGAAAGCCGCACAAAAAAACTGATATTCCAGGTTTCAGAGGGTTAATCGCACTTTTCAAAGGAATGTTACTTGCCAAACCAAGGTATATAGAAAGGTTATACATCCCTTTTTCAATTTTTTTTCTTTACATTTACACATATTCAGACCTTGGAGCTACATAGACTTTGTAAGACAAGTATTTTTATGTCTTAATTAGAGGGATTTGGCATTGGAGAGCTAACTTTAGATGAGAGGAGAGATAGGAACTGACATGCAACAAAGGTCTGTGGCCAAACTCAGAACTGTTTATGGTTAGCACCTTAACCCCTAGGCCACCAGGGCATCGCCACTCAGTACACTTGTAGGGCAAATAAGGAAGTTAGTGAGATTTTTTTTGGCATTAAATGTGCGATATGTTTGTGCCAGAGGTTTAGTTTAGCCTTTGTTTTTGAGTATAACCATTATTCAGGGCATAAATGTGTACATTACACCCAAATACTTTCCAATCTGGAGCTTAACAAAAGCTGTTTAAAGACAACATTAAAACTTAACTGAGCTGCACATAAAACACTAAAAAGCAGTTCCTCGTGTGTCACTGCTGAACCACATGATCATGTTCCCTCCAGGTGCCCAGATCGATGACAATATTCCAAAGAGATCCTCGGCCAGGATCCTCGCTCCTCCTGGAGGCAGATCCAGCGGGATCTGGTAACCAATCTGACGGCCACTTCATGAAGCGGAAAAATTACACCTGAGGGAAGCATATGGCCACGCAAGATTTGTTTTTCTTTCTGGAAGCTTAGAATATGTGTGGGGTAATGGAGTCATGTTTTTATTTTGAACTCAGCACTGTTACATAAAACTGTATTGTCGTAATAATACTGGATGAAGGAAAATTATTGCTAAGTTATAGCTACAAAATTTCAGTCGAATGTTAACCAAATATAAGTAGCAATTAAAAAAATGAGTTGACATTAAATTACTTTGGCTATTGGATCACATTAGGGGAAATATCTTACTAATAGTTTTAGGAGTATGAAGGCGAGTCGTGGTTTTTCTGATGCGATTGTTTTACCTCACTGTAAAATACGAATTTTGCACTTGTATCATGTACTATTTAGATGCCTTTTTACATGATTTAATGTCACAAATATCACAAATGTCTTTGTACTGCGAGCCATGGTGAATGAAATGTAATAATTTATTACAAGGGTGTCGGCATGACATTAAAATGCCAGTTGTGAAAAGTATAGTTGACCAATTGAGGAAAATATCAGAATGCAAGCTAACCTTTTTATGTGTTTGTTTATTTATTTTTTATATTGCATTATTTGTGCTATTTTCCGTCCATGCTACTGTGTTAGAATTATCTCTTAAGTACGAACGAGGTCTTTGTTCAGTAGTTTGTCAAATTAGAAGTTCAGATCATGTTTACAGCCTTATAGCAGAATAGACTTCTGTTCCACCCCCACCAAATGTGAATGAACCTATGCTGTGTGTCCTGTGCACGGTAGCAGAGTTAGAACTACGGTAATAAGCACTAATATTGCTCATGTTATGCAGCATACTTTGTGATCGTATCCATTTTTCCACAGAGAGCAAAAAGTCTCACCCAAACTGCCTTTTTCTCACCTGAGAACACTGACACCCACAAACACATCGTCCCGCACCGCCGGCGCAGATCATGACATGTTGATCGCTGTCATTTGTTTTAGAGTGGGCACATTTTACTGGTCTGGGTTCAACATGTTCCCCTGACTGACACTTCCAATGTAACACATCACTGTGAAGCATATAGAGAAGGTGAGATGATCCTCTAGTGTTCACAGAGTTGAAGTTTAACCGCAGTCAAATAATGCCATTTCTTCAGGGGATCAAATGCCTTCACACTGAACATCACTGAGAGCTCAGCATCTTTACTGGAAGGCATGCTTCTTAAACAACTTCTTCTGTAACAACTACAGCAAAAAGCACTGATACTACTACTGTATTTTTATTGCTTGTGTTTAGTTTTTCTTGTGAATATTTGTCTTAGGAACTGATTTTGTTGTGTTCTTGTTAAAACTGCAGTGTAAGAAGAGATGCACGCAAGATTTTGATCATGTTTAGATACCGTTTTGTTCAGAAGATCCTCAGTAAAAGTCCTACTTTAATTGTTTCGTTTGTTTTTGACAGATTTCACTTTTAGAAGCTACAATGAATCTTGTTTGTGTCTTTCCGCCTCCCAATTTTACACTGGTGCTGAACAATGTGTTTTCACATTGAAATTCCTTTTATCTTCTTTTTTCTCTTGCAGCTCTTTATCACATGATTTGAGTGCAAATAAACCACAATGAAATCTCAAACTGAATCCTGTGTCTGATTGCTGACCCCTGGTGGAAAATACCTGAGGATATTTACTCAAGTACTGCACTTGCACTGTACCTTTCTTTAAAACCCCTCACTTTTATGCTAATTTATACTTCTTCAGTACATTTCAGAGAAAAATTTTACTTTTTACTCCACCACATTTATTTGACGGCTTTAGTGCCCATGAGTTCTTAACAGTGTCACCAATAGTTTATTTTCTTTGCACACTTCTTTAGATGTTGAAGTTTTATGTAAATAACTTTTTGAGGGTCAAAGAGGTAAATATCCTTAATATTTCATCCAAAGAGCAAACAGAAAAAAATAATATGAACAAATTTGTGCAGTAGTATAATACTTACATCCTCTTATGTTATTATTTTATTTCATTTAATTTTATTTAGAATGGACTGTTTTAACATTGCTGATACATTACAAATGTGTACAAATGTTACTGCTGAGATGTCAGGCCCTGTCACAGACCAATTTGTATGAGTTAGAATAGTTTCCTGATTAATTTATTTAATACAAATACCATTTTCTTATTGATTACATATCCCTGATTGTATCTAACTTGTTTTTGTATTACCTGTAACAAATATAATAATAATAATATGATCGATTTGGTCTGCTGGAGTGGATGGTCAGCACAGAATTATTGTTAGCAGTAATATAGTTGTAAAAGAAAAACCTTTAAAAAGAGATTTTTTTGACAAAAACTATGTAAATTTCATTAACTATTTCTATTTACTATTAATTAATTTCTTCAACTATTGGAGCATCTGATTGTAACCATCTCCTGGTCAGTATTTGTCTGCTATAGATTGGAAATTTAGTGCTATAGTGCCCAAATCTATTGTCAGAACTCTGAATGGAATAGAGATTTAAAATACAGTTTCTAAACAATTATGAACTTCACACCAATGGGATGTAAGTTTTGGGGAGTCCCAAAATAAATGATAACGGTTGGCTACATTTGCACCACACAGATGTCTATTTTCAGTTGTAATAGCACTCATACTTCTTCAAGATCTTTTTCCACCACTGTTGTTGACATTTACATATCCAGCAGCAACAAAACACTAGCATGAGGCATTTTTGTGTAGCCTGACCTCGGTTTAAAAAAAAAACCAAAAAAAAAAACAGTCACCAGCAGGCTTAAAATCCTACCAGACACATCATGTGTCTCTTAGCTGTAACAGGCCAAAGTCCTATTTATAATGAACCTTTAACAGCATGGAGTCATGCGCATGCGCGGTGGGAGCTGGATTGTTGCAGCCCCAGACAGGGCGGCCCGTTACCAAGCACTGCACCGCGCAGGATCTGACAACGACGACAGCAACGGGCACTGACATCAGGAATACAGCGAGCGAGATAACAACACAGACACTCCGGAATACAGTGAGTATCAACGCACCAAAGACTCCGCTGTCTCTTTGTTTGTTTCCGCGTTTTGCGCGGTGTAATGTGTTTTCGGGGGAGCTGCGTTTTATTCCCATGCAGCGATGATATTTCCCGTGCACTGACAGTCCTGAGTTATTCGGGGAGGCCTGTAGAGGGGGCCGCTAGGAGAGCAGCGCCAGCGTTGCGGGTTTTTTACCCGAAAGGCACCCAGCAAACGGGCACATTTATTGTTCTCAGCTCGGGCTGGAAATGTCAGACCCCCGCCCATTTGCTCTTGTTACACTTCGGGGTTTTGCACTCAGCATTTTGCTGCAGTCATCATCAGAGCTTTCTAGAAGGCCCGGTAGGTTTTGGGAGAATAGACTGACTTCTCTTTCATGCGATAATAACCCATATTTATTGGAAGAAAAAACACCCACTGCAAGATACGCGCGTGTTAATGTGGCTCAAGCCGCATGATTTCGTCCTTTATATTGTTGATTATATGGTTGTAGTTTATAATCATCTAATTGTGAGCTAGCCAAGCCCCATGGGAGGCTGCTGCACGCTGCTGAAGGTGCATTCACAATATTATTAGTGCTATCATCAGAAATCACTGCTCACACTGCAGGTAAACGGGATGTAGTTGTATTAACATGTGAATTTTACTATAATTAATCTCTCTGGCTGTCACCTGCACACACAGAGTGAGTAAGTGACCTTATAACCATCATTTCACAGTTTATGACTTGCTTGTGTTTAATGAGCATTTTTACTGCAAGGGATGTCAAGGTGTTAGAGGCCCGCTCTGACATGACACCACTGGAAGGTATTAGCAGGCGACGCAAAGTGAGCACATGCAGAAAAGGCTGCAGCTGCCAGATCTGTAAAGCTGCTCACAAACATCAGGATGTTTCTGTTTAATCTAGGGGGGGATTATGCTCACAACACATCTGTAGATAAAAACTGAAGTAAAGAAGCCTCTCAGTGTTTACAGTTAAAAATCAAGTCCCAGTGTCAGTGGGATTTACAGGCCCACAACTGCAGTGGTTTCTGACCCAGCCCAAAATCTCTAATCTGAGAGGACGAGGGAAAACTACCCATCAAAACCTGTAGCACACAATGAAAGAATCCTCTGGAAAGTAAATTAAAGATGGGGGGTGTATGGTAACATACTGACTGATATTTTAACAGTTTATAAAAATGATAGGAGGGTCTAATACTATCATAGTACATCGAAATTCAGCACAATTAGATCGAGAAATGGGTTCACCGAAATGAGTCCAATTAAGTAGGTCCATGAATAAGTCTAGATCTGAAATGATAAGTCGATCAACCCACCTGACAACAGAAAATTAAAAGGCAACTAATCGATTTATCATTTAAGTCATTTGTTTCAGTAAAAACACCATGCTTCCACCTCTTGTTCCATCAAATCTGTGTGAGGATTTTCAGTTTTCTGTGTCTTGTAGGGCTTAATACCGCAATATTTTTAGGCAATATCACAGTAAATCTTGATATTTTGAAATCTCCACTAATATACAGTAAACTACTAAATTACATAATGAATTAATTATAATGAATTTAATTACGTATACAGCCAAATAAAATACGGTTATAGAAGTTAAATAAAGTATTTTTATAATTAAATAAATCAAAGTGAAAAGCGTTATCAGATGATGTCAATGAAATATAACACAAAATGATACAAGAGAGATTTTTTTAAATCGTCAGACGATATATATCGTCATATTGCGCAGCCCTACTTTCTTGCATGGACCATGTCTTTCTTCTCTTGTTGTTTGTTTCAGGTAGGGGATGGCAGTGAATGTGTACGCCACATCTGTGTCTATTGACAACCTCAGCCGACATGACATGCTGGCATGGGTCAATGATTCTTTGCACCTCACCTACACGAAGATTGAACAGCTCTGTTCAGGTAAAGCTAAGTTACATTAAAATACTGCTCAATAATGAATCAAAAAAGGCAACAACAAAAACTAGCTGTTGTGTCCTTGTGTTTTCCAGGAGCGGCATATTGCCAGTTCATGGACATGTTGTTTCCAGGCTGTATCCTTCTGAAGAAGGTCAAATTTCAAGCCAAGCTGGAGCATGAATCTATACACAACTTCAAAGTTCTTCAGGCAGCTTTTAAACGGATGAGTGTTGACAAAGTCAGAATATTTTTTATTATATTATCACATATTCCACTATATTTTCCATGATATTAAGATGATTTATTTTTCATTATGTAACAGCATCATAAGATGCATGTTTTGTCACATGGAGCTGTTCAAGCATGTCCTGTTTCCAACCTGCAGATAATTCCTGTTGAAAAGCTTGTAAAAGGGAAGTTCCAGGACAACTTTGAGTTTGTGCAGTGGTTCAAGAAGTTCTTTGACGCCAACTATGACGGGAAGGAATATGACCCTTTACTAGCCAGACAGGGGCAGGACGTGGCCCCCGCCCCCAACCCAGGTGATCACTTTATCCACAAACCAAAGAGAAACCCAGGTAAACCAAACAGTTTTGCCTTTGCTGCACGGTCTTGCTGAGCTTTGGATGGCTCAAAAGCGCTCCCTGCAAGCAAGTGGTGTGAGCAGCACGATTCACAGACTGACTGCTGTCCTCTTAGATCCATCTCACTGCCCAGCATTCACAAGCTACATGACACCGTGTAGGTAAGACTGAGTCACTGGTGGGATTGTAGTAATCACCAGAGTGACGAGTGGGATGCAGCATCAGCGGGGTTGAAAATCATGCAACTCCAATTGTAACTTCCCAATTCTAATTGATCCTTTATCAGCGGTGCCAGAACACCTACACTCAGAAGTATCAAATGCAACCATTTTCTCCAGTGTCCTGCATCAAGCAGCTGATGCAACACTGTCGCAGCTCCATCTCTGAGAAAACTGATAAACTAGAGTATTTGTCTCATTTTACTAACAAGAGTAACGTCAGCCTGAGCAGCCTTGCTATGTCTCTGTGAAAGCTTTTTGCTTGAAAATCATGGCGAAGAATCTAATTTGACTTGTAGCGTCATACGCCTGCTTTGTGACTTTGTCACTGGTAAGCAGTGTGGCTGTAAATGGGCAGAATGATTGCATTTATTTTCAAAACTGTGATAATGCGTGTTGGCATGTTTTGACTTGAGTTTAACACCTCTGCTGAAGCACTTATAGAGGTTTGGCAGAACGCAGGATTTTTCTGTTTTCAAGATTTTGACCCAAATAAGTGTGACATTCCACCATTTTAAAATATTTGTTTTAATTTATAATTTGGCTTTTGTAAAAATCTGGCAATCAAACTTTTGTTTATTAAATCTGTTGTGTTGTAAAACAATTTGCTTCAAGCTGATAACATCAGCTCTCTATAATGTGCTATATCCATCGCCACAATTGCTACACGGCCAACATATATGCGGTAAATTCATTTTAATTCAAATGACAAACATCTCCAATGAACTCTGACCACCTCAGGACCACAGAGGACATCTCCAACAGTTCCCAAAAACATGCCAACACCACAGCGGGTCCAACACAACACTCCAGCTATGAGGAAGAATCCATCATTGTCTAGAAACGGGGGCAGCGACGCTGAGATCATGGAGCTAAATCAACAGGTAGAGTTGCATGGAGTCAAAGGAAATCTGTATTCTCAAACCATGTGAGATATCTTACCCTTCTCATTCTCATGTGTTTGAAATCTTTATGCACTGGAGGCCAAAGATTTATTACATTAACAGGCCATTTTCATAAAGACAATTTGACATGTTACAGTAGGAAAATCAGCTGTAAACATAAGGAACTCCAGTAATGAGTCATAAAACCTGGAAATCAGTTAACATTTTAGCACCTCCAGTTCCCTAGTCTCAAAGTCAGTAAGTTATTTTAAAGTTTCTTTGGTAAGAAACATTAAATAAGGTCTGTCATTGACACTAGCTGAAGAGATATTCACATAGAGTTCAAAGTTATTATCCATTAAGTAATGTTGTAAAATATTTGAGAATAGTGTCACTTAAACAGGTTGTGAGCCTTATTTTCTTTGATTTGCTGCCTTCCTGTCCAACATTATTTTGCCAGATTTTCCCTTGTCTTATATACATATGAAAACAAAAGCAAGAGCAGCAAAAGTAAAAAGCAGGAGCTAGTTTTGTCCTCTACATTTTATTTGCTCTTGTTCATTGTAACATGGTAAGAATAGTGAAAAAAATAACTTTTCTCTTTGTAAATAAAATATCCTTGATCCCCAATCCTTCTGCTTAATGGTTCTGAATAGTTTTTGGAGACTGCCTGCATTAACATATTTTTTTCCTTTCCTCTCCAAGTTGATGGAGTTGAAGTTGACTGTAGACGGACTAGAGAAGGAGAGAGACTTCTACTTCAGCAAACTACGGGACATTGAGCTGATCTGCCAGGAACACGAGAGTGAAAACAACCCCATCCTCAGCAAGATAATCGACATTCTCTACGCAACAGAGGTATCTGTCCTTTATCAGCAACAAATACAAGCTGCGCTGCACCATTTCAATCTGCATGTCCTTCACTCTGAGTCAGTCACTACAAACAAACCTCTGCTTCTGGGTTGTGTACCACAAATAATTAAACCTCGTTCAAAATTTCATTTACATTCGTATTAAAGTAAAATAAATGAATAAAAGCCTTGGGATATAACCACACTCATCAGCAGGGAATGTGAAGGTATGTCATGTTTCATTCTGGGACGAGACGCTGTCTTGTGAGAAACTTGCTCTGTTACGTGTCCCTGCTACAGTGGATACCTGCAGAAAACCTTTAATTTTTATAAAGTTTTATAGGCTGCTTGAACCACGTAAAAGAGCTAGTGAATTAGCAGATCTTGCACCAGACAAAAGTGCTCATGAGGTTCAATGTAACTTTTAAATCATGAAAAATGTACGCCCTCAGCTCAAAACCGAGAACTCATCGGGGTCTGTAATCCAGTCCTGGACAGCCAAGTCATATGGATTTATGTTGGTTATTATGATTAATTTGTTTAAATGCCAATACTTTGTGATTAAATTTCTCCCTAGGGTCCCTTTTCTTATCATTTCCCCTTCTCCATTAGATTTGACCAATGTATCTTTATCACCAAACAAAACAAAGGGTATACAGGTAACCACAGTTCTACACACTTAACCGTTAAGAAAACACTAATTCCCATAAGTCCTAGGCAGTACTGCTTTTTTTGTATACAAACAAATTAACTGTTGTTTTGAAGTTTAAAAACTTTTAACAGAGACTGCTTTTAGTGTCTGCTAGTTCATCTTTGAATGTGGACAGTAGGGGCTGAAATCACTGTAGGACCAATGACACAATATTATCATGAATAGCAGTTTTTAATGTTGTGCACTATGCTGAGTAGTGTGATTACATACAATGCAATATATTGCAATTTATTACTTTTTTTTCAAACTGCAAATTAAGCCCTAAAGGAAGACTTTGTTAGTATCTAAATATATAAAACAGATAAAGTTTTTAGTCTGATCAGTCATGTTTATTGCAGCAAAATATATCTAATGAAATGAAAAAGAAATCGATACTACTCTACTACTGCAGGCTACCAAAATTTTAGTTTGCTTTAGCAATATTTATATATTTTATTTAATTTTAAAAAAATCAATTCTTGGCTTCTGTGCACTGTAACAACATTGTTACCATAAATGTTGTGACACCATGGTTTATTAATTTTTCCCCTATCCTGAATGGATATTAAACCCCAGAAATATGCTTAACTTTTCACTGTTAAGTCTAAATAATATTTTTTTCCTCATTTCTCAGGATGGTTTTGCACCTCCGGAGGATGACGACCTCGATGAGCAAGCTCACCTGGACCAGGATGAATACTGAGCCCTTCATTTCCCTCCCCTACTAACATCTCCATCTCCCCTCTCCTTTTTACCCTCATTTGTTTTCTACTCTCTGCACGCTCTCTCTATAAATACTCACCATTATCCCGGCTCTCTGTCTGTCTTTTCTTTTCTTTTCTTTCCCATATGTATATCTGTTCGCAACCTCCCCCAATCCACCCTCTGGCCATCTACACACAACTACTCTGCATCATCATCTGCTGCTCCTCCCTGCCTCCACTTAACACAGTAACAATAACAGAAATGTATGACATATCCCAGTTATATCAGCATGAGTAACGCAGAAAAATCGAGCTGAGCCTGGCATGGAGGTTGTTATGGAAAAAATTTAAGTCTGTAAATATTGCCAACATTGTGAATCCTGAGAGAACGTCTTTGCTCATTATGGAGTTATTTATTTGCCTTTGGTGCAAGAGCACAGAACAACGCTGCTCCGGTGTGCCATCGGGACACTCCCAGAGCGACTAAAACTGTAACAAAAGTGACTTTTTAATAACAATTTCTTATTTATTTAACTTATATTTAATTTAGATTAACTTTCTGTAGCAAAATCGGTGCAAAACCTACTGTAAATGAATTGAAAGCTGAGGCCATGAGTGATATTTCAGTTAATGGTTTGTGCTTGAGTCCGCATCGAGCTTTTAGTTTCTGTTATGGTGGGTTTGTGGCATGTAGAAACGCTGAAGGATATTCTTTGGTGTAATGACTCAAGGCGTACGATCAGTGCTCTGAGATTCATCATTATTGATCAGCAACATATCTGAGCATGAGAATGTTACACATTGACTGTGAATGAGTGATATTTTGTATATGTATTTTGTGTGGAGATTTCGTCCGATGTCGCACGACCCTGGTTAATTGCTGTTGTATCTTTCAGGCCGACATGCAGAAGCCTACGAGTTTGAAATTTAGAGGTGGAAAGCCGCCTGCAGACTGACAACATGGTTATAGACTGTAGCAATTCTAACGTTTTAATCTAAAATATGGGAACCTGACACTGAATTAATACAGCTACATTTTGACAGGTTTAGTCATGTTTTTCCAGCTTATTATAATAGTTTGAACCTTTCATATGCTGTTAAGGGTTGCCCAGCGTATTAGAGTTGTAGTTTGGAAGAAAGTCAGTATTAAGAAATCTGTGACCAGTTGACTGGTCATTATAACATATAAACAAAGGAAGTCTCCTTGTCCTTCCCCAGCTTTTTTTACTTGCAAACTGGCTGTCGTCTGCTCTGGAAATTGCATTCATTGACCATGTAAACATCTACAGAACACTCATCTTCTGAGTTTTGAATAAATAAACAGTTGTGAAATAAATGGTGGTGGTTTATTTTGAGTGAGAATGGATTTGCAATGCAGCTTACATGGGCCACATTTTCACTTAATTAACCCTAAAAAAGTATAGTTTGACTTTATATGAACTTAGAAGTAGTCAACACTAAGGACTATGTACGTAAATAAGTGATAAACAAATGTTAAGAGATACAAACCACAGTAAGACTGGGGACTTTTTGTTATTAATGAGATGCTGCAAAAAAGGGGGAGGCCTATCAAATATGTTTTAAGCACTGGGGAGGGATTTAGGTTTATTATTTTGGCTTAAGGAATATATTAATATTAAGATATTAAGCGGCATACAATTTTAAACAACAATCCATTTAATAAGATACACAAGACACGCTGCCATCCTCTTCACTTTTTTTGGTTGTGTGCTGCTTTCTTTATCATGGATACTTGATTCACTTTACAGCTTACTGCTGCTCCAAACTGTGCATAAAAATTACACCCAGGTGTATGCAAAGTTACCAGGTTCTGGTAATACTGTAAATATTTCCTAATAATAATAATATATAATAATAATTTCCTTAATCTTGAGCGTCACTCTTCTGATGACTCATGAGCGAAGAACGGAGACACTGTTAGAATTAAGAAAATAAATTAAGAAAAATAAAAAACAACATAAATTTGACTGGTTATTTAAACAAACATCTTTTTTCAATATTTGGTTTACAAAGAAAAACAAATAAACCCCCTCCTCTGATATATAGCGAACAGTCCCTTATGAGCCAGTCACCTTTCTCAGTGTGCAGGTCAAAGTTTTAATGGGCATGCTCACACTGCGGAGTCGAGACTTCGTGTCCAGTTCCGTCTTTCGACCATATCACATCCATACAGTAAAACATAAAACCAATGTTGAAATATCTTCAATGATCCTTAACGTGAAATGCGATTGGTGCAATTTCTATTGGGCTATATCCATCAACGATAACAACCGGGGGATTAGCTCAAATGGTAGAGCGCTCGCTTAGCATGCGAGAGGTAGCGGGATCGATGCCCGCATCCTCCAAACACACTTTTGGTCCTCGATAACAAACTGCATTAGTTATCAAAGGTCCCCTCGACTCACTGTTATGTCGGTAAAAAACACACCTCGAAAGAGCGACACTGATGTTATCCTTCCGCGTTAACGGACTACTTTTATCTAACGTATTAGAAACTGCAGCGTTTGAGTGTTTTGTCGGGCTTCCTCGTCCCCCTCATTCAAAGTTTATAGTTGCTTACATGGAAAACACGAACAAACTAACATTAATAAAGTGCGTCAATGAGTTAACACGAATAAAATCAAACATTATCCATCGTATTTACTACTCTAAGGTCTTGCTTTGCTATGTTCTGGTCTAAACTACTCCCTAACGTTATATGAAAGCTCAAGACCTTTTGCAGTGGTGCCATTAAAAATGAATTATTCCAATAATAATACAGCCAATGCGGAATTAAACGAAAGTTGGGTTTAGGGAATATCACATTATCATTTCAGAAAATTAACCAGCAGTGTCTTTGAGGACCAGCAGATAGCAGCACAGCATCATTTATGTGTTTAGGGCTGCTATGAGAGGCCTAGAGAAATTTCTAGAGACTGGAGGGAGATACTGAAATAGCAAACCCCCCAAATGAGGATTCTTATGGGGGAGTAAGGTGAAATGGCTACGTTATAGGGCATATTACAGTCTAAAATGTTGGCAAAATAAACTGTACATTACCTTTTTCATTCCGTTTCTAATCGCGGACGGATACCAGTAACAAACAAACGTTAGCCAGCGCGTAGTTGTTTTTCCCCCAAGCTAACGTCGCTTCCAGTGATAGCATACTGTGCTAAAAGTTTCCATTTACAGAAACTAAACTGAACTAGTCAAATTTAGCTCTACGTCCCGTCATTGGTATTGTGCGTCGGGTCGCAGACTTATTCGCGGTGGCTTTCGCGGCCGTTAAACTAAAGGTGTACATTTCCGTCCAAACGTTGACGTTCGAATCAAGAGGGCATTCCACTGCACGTGACCTTTTTCACAGCGGATAGCCAATCAAATGAGCCAATCCCAGAGCGAATGACGTCAGATGGTTAAAATGCTAACGCAAGACGTTCGAGCCCCACGTTCGCCACGTAGGCCCACAGTAATGGTTAACAGTACACCTATTTGCGACCGGAATACCGAATATTTGCTTTAAAGATTAAAATAAAATAAAAAAAAAAATAGAATAAATTATAAAATATGAAACAGCCCCTGGATTAAATCGTCCAGCAATATATAAAGTAGTTCAGGGTCAAGTATGTAGGAGTTAGGGGCATCTATTGGCATAAAGGGTGTATAATATTCGTGAGTATGTTTTCATTTGTTTATAATCATGTGAATAAAATTAGGGTTTTTTTTGTTTCCTGGGAATGAGCTGCTTATATCTACACACGGAGCAAAAGTTGAATACAGCTTTTAAAAACTATTTAAACCTTACATTTTTTGAAAAATAACTTAAGTGGGAAATTTCATGTAGTGCTGAAGACATGAAACCTGCTGCCACTGAGCAACACTGGAGAGCATTTGGTGTTGGTGCCATTGCAGCCATGTAGGCTATGTGAACAGATGACCAGACAGATGATGTTTAACAGTAGAAACGTTTGTAGTTGTTCCTTTATTCACAAATTCAAAAGTCAGACAAATACTGCACACTCTTGACAAACTGTTGAGTTCACAATAAATCAGCACAAAGGTGACAGCCTTACCTTGCAAAAGCAACATCAACACAAACCACAAGAACAACAATAATTATAATATTTAAAGCAAGATAAAACTATACTTTCTTAAAGAAATAATAACAAATTTGCACCACTACATAGCTGTAATGGATCCTAGTGATTATACATCAATATGAGAATAAACTGGCCTTTTTGCGTACGGTGGCCATTCTGTTTATAATCTACCACTTGAGAGCATCTTTTGACAAATGACAAAAAACTTACTCATGAACACAAGAGCAATGTACAAGTGAAGTGATTCTATGTGTGAAATAATGATTTTGTGTGTGAAATAGTAAAATCAAGCAGGTATGTCAAGCACCCAACATTTTCTTCACCATGTAACCAGGCATGTTGTAGAGGAAAAGAGCCAAGATGGCCAGCAGCAGGAGAGCAGTGACGATCTTGATGGTCAGCCATCTGTACTGGTCACATATCAGGTGCTTTGCAGCTTTGAAAGGGATCAAGAACCAGAGAAGGGCGATATCTGGACGGCTGGTGGAGCACAGAGACAAACAGTATGTTAGAAATTTTAATTTAAAAATATCAATTGGTTTCCAAATGACATGTATGTATAAGTGGTGCAGTAACAAAGTAGAAATACAACTTAAGATTGACAATCACCCCCCTAAACCAGTTGTGACTTCATAATTTCACGGACCGTCTTTAATATAGAGTAGTTTTTCGTGGATTTGTAGTTTTTTAGAACATCTAACAGTTGAATTGAGGCCCATTTTTGCCAGTGTGATGAAAGATTTTTTTTACATCATTATAATAAGAAATATTCTGAAAATAATGACTTAGTATCTCAAAATAATTACTTAGTGTCTGAAAAATAATGGGGAATTTCATCAAAAAAATGAGAAACTTTATCTAAATGGCTTAGCTTCTTAAAATAATGACTTATACAGTATACAAAGTATACAATGAGAAACTTTCACATAATAATGACTTAATCTCAAAATAATGACTTAGTATCTCAAAATAATGGGAAATTTTCTCAAATAACTTAGTTCCTCAAAATGACTATCTCAAAATAGTGATACATTTTCTGATAACTGAGCATCTCAAAAATAATGAGAAACTGTCAAAATAATTACTTAGTATTTTAAAATATACAGAAACCTTCTTAAAATAACTACTTAGTTTCTCAAAAAAAATGACTCGGCATAATGGCAGCTTTGTTTACGAGTCATTATTTTGAGAAAGAGAATAGCTGAGTGTATTCATATTGATGTGGTTATCATCATTTGACTTAAATGCAACTAAGTAACCATTTTAGTATTAGCTAATAAGTATTTTTACTTGGGAAGTTTAAAAAAATAAAGCTTACTACTACTTTATTTTATGAACTGAAATGCATATGCGAGACTGAGCCACGCGTTTAAGTGATATAATAACGCACACGCAGTCGTTTCAGTTTCCAAAGGCATACACATACATACACAAAGACATATATACACAGGACAACCAGAGGTCATTTTATGCACAAACTTGAACTATTATACACAGACACGTAACATGGACAGGAAACAATGGCCAAGCATGAAAATCTGAACTCCAACACAAGACATCTACGCTACAAAATCTCTTTTCTTTCATCGGTGAGGCAAAGGGAATCAACTGACTTCAACGAAAAAGAAAACATTTCATAAACAAGAAAAACTGCAGTTGTCACACTAACAGTAGCTATGTGTTGAAATTTGTACACATTGAACTACATTAACAACAAATGATGAATGCACTCAATGGATGGTGAATGGTAAATTGCACAACGTTCACAAATTAAACAATTACAGTTACTACTGAATTCACACTCTGAAAAAGGATATCATCTGCTGGTTTGAACTCAGACTCCCAACATTTTCTTCACCATGTAACCAGGCATGTTGTAGAGGAAAAGCGCCAAGATGGCCAACAGCAGGAGAACAGAGACGATCTTGATGGTCAGCCAAAAATACTGGTCACATATCAAATGCTTTGCGGCTTTGAAAGGGATGAGGAACCACAGGAGGGCGATATCTGGACGGCTGGTGGAGAACAAAGACGTAAACAGAATTACAGAATGCCAAACAATTAACAATCTAAGATAATGTACACAGATTCCTACAAAGAACTGATTTAATCTGAATGAAAACCTAATGATATCTCCACAGCATTCTTGATTTTCCGGTGTTTAAGCCCTGTTATTACAGACTGCATGTATCAGCTGTGTTGATTGTGAAATGATTCCTCTTGTTCACTGTGGTCACATAGTGTCTGCTTAAGTAATTGCTTCATTGTGACTCTGCAGCAAGAAAAAAACAGCGAAATCCAGGCCTCATTTCATGCAAAAGTGCCTCCTAGCATCTAGTTGAAGCTTGTATGAGGCCATAGTTAAGATAAAACAAGAGGATATCTTCAAAAGTTCCAGTTACTATCCGTCCTCTGCAGCTCAAGTTATGTTTGGGAAAACAAAAACAAAAACTGCATGCTAGAAACTGTGGAAAAAACTCACTGGATTTGGCTTCTCGCGACTGCTGAAGCCTCATGTTACATTTGGCTAAACTTTGAAAAGCATTTTGCATGGACTGAGCACTGCAGTGTGTTCCTCATCTCTCTCATCAGAGTCACATTTGGAAGGCATTGTTTCACAGCCACAGTGAGGACAAGAGGAATGATCACAGTGACCAATGCACATATGTACATATGGACACGAGTGTTAAGACAGATTAGATCTTTTACTCTTAGTTTCCAAGAAGTGCAAACATTCGTGTAAACCAAAGTAAATCAGTGCAAACCTGACCAGAACATTGACAAAAACAGAAAAGAAATCCAAACCACCACAATGAAAAACTATATTTAATTTCATGTACTGCACATCGAGCATTACCACAGGGATGGCTGGTTTCATGCAGATGTATGTCAGAACCCCTGCTGCAGGCAGCTGCCTCTTATGTTTATGACTTCTTGATCGAGTGAGATACACTCCGAATTAACCAGGACTGATCTCGAAAGAAGCTCTAACTTACCCTAGGAGTTATTTATGTCTTAAAAGCACCACATATTGTGATTTTGAAAGACACAAATCTATTTTAAATGCATGTACTCATTTTCACTTGATGTTAAAATTATGGCAAAAAAAACCCACTTCAAATGACTGATACTTCACTAAATATAAAGTGCAGCTTTTCAGGTAACACAAAACGTGTTCTATGAACACTGAATATCTCAAAGAATCTATTTTAATCACCCAATATCTCAAAGTCAATATAGCAATATCCAAAACAATAAACTAATTTCTAATATTTAGGAGGATATGCTTTCTGAAAGCATATATTGAACAATGCAAGTTGTTTCACTTTTTTAATCTTAATTCCTCAAATGACTAGAGGTCTACTTAAAGAAACAGTTCACCTCAAAATCAAAAATATGTATTTTTCCTCTCACCTGTAGTGCTATTTATCGATCTAGATTGTTTTAGTGTGAGTTGCTGACCGTTAGATATCAGATATCAGCCGTATAGGGCACTCAGCTTGTGGTGCCAAAAATTTTTTTTTTTAAAAATTAAGATCTCAATAGCAACGTCTCTTTCCAGAAATCCTAACCCGGACCTACTGTTGTTTCCTTCTGCTAAACTACACCCACTAACTGTATCACCCTGCAGAAGGAAGCATGCATCGACAACTCTGTCAAGGAGGACGCAATTCATGTTTACATCTTGTGCTGTCACGAGCACGAGCCTTTCATCCATGATTAGATGCACGCTTCCTTCTGAGTGTTGATACTGTCGGCAGGTGAAGTTTAGTAGAAAGAAAACTCCAGTTAGTTCCATTATATTGGAGACAAGGAAGACATCTTTACAGCCGATATCGCTAATACTCTGCCACTCACATCAAAACAATCTAGAATCATAAATAACTCTACAGGTCAGAAGAAAAATGTGTATTTTTGATTTTGGGGAAAAGATTGAAGGGAAAATGCAGACAGAAAGTAGAAAAGAGAAGAGTGAGAAGCCATCTGGTTAGTGAAATTGCTGGAACCTTCTGCAGAGGTGTCTGAGCAACATCTCAAGCTCCAAGCATTTTCTTGACCATGTAACCAGGCATGCTGTAGAGGAAAAGAGCCAGCATGGCCAGCAGCAGGAGAGCAGTGACAATCTTGATGGCCAGCCACTTGTACTGGTTGCAGACCAAGTGTTTAATGGCCTTGAAGGGAGTGAGGAACCACAGGAGGCTGGTGTCCGGGCGGCTGCAAGGACAAAAACGCACGTTCAATAATACGCACTTATTGCATTTTGGACCATTATTGTTGCTCTCTGTTTAAGCCTAATATAAATATAAAATAGCTGACATTACTGAAACTAGGACAAAGCAAAAGTTAAGACAAATAAACAATTTACAATATTATGATAATTTATAGGTGGCTCTAGGTAGAAATAAACAAAAGATAAACGGAAACAGCAACTTACCATGTAAAGAAAGAAGATCCTAGGTACAAGTCCAGAAGTTGGTTGACGTAAATGTGTAAAAATGTCTTTCCTCATTTCGGAAATTGTTTTATTTATTATATTTATGTCATTTTATAATTGTTTAAAAATATGTTTATGCTTGTTTTAAGTTTGGTTTAGAATTCACTTTTTTTTTGTTTATGACAGATTTATCTTTTTATTTATTCAAAGATTTATTATTAATTTATTTTTCATAGTATTTATTTTGTTATTTCTGGCCTGTTTTGCGTTAGATTACCTTTTAGACTTTCAGCAGCTAAACAATATGTACTCCTGCGTCTTTGTGTGTTTTTGGTGAGGTTGAAAAGTAGCCAAGTCATGGAATAAAATGAGCAATGTAATTGAGAAAAATAGATCAGTAGAGTGGACAGTGATAAAAATGTGGACAGTGGGGTGATAACAGAACAGACGTCATACTTGGGTTTCTCCAGTGGCTCTGGTTCGTTGCGTCCTTCACCAACTGGGCTTCTCTCTGCTTCCTCTCCTGTCAGGAGGTGCAGCTCTGCTTCCACTTTTCCCTTAAAGGACAAAAAACAAACTCTCAGTCACCAGGTTTTCAGCTTTTTTTCATAATCTCAGCGCTTATCACTTAAAGATATGTGTTAAGTCACTTTCTATTACTGAATAAGCTAACACAACGCTGACTGAGCCTATGGCCCCCAGATTAAACTCCATGCAGTATTTCGAACGGGGTGTCTGTGGTGACATTCTCAGGAAAATGACCCACAATAAGTGACATGTTTTCCTTCTACTGGCAATGTTTGGTCCACAAGAAAGGGGAGGTGTCATGAACGCGACAGACGCTATTTAACTCAATTGTGTGTGAAGAGGCTTATTTTTTTTCACGGTCTCTGCTAGTGTTGCGAGTGAGGCTGGAGTTATACTTGCTCTTTGAACAAAACATTCATAAAGACAAATGGCTGAATCATGAACCAAATAGTTCACTTACTTGCCTTTGTACTACAGCTGTTATTTAATAATTTCACAAGGAGGTAAACCAGAGAACTCAGACCGTGCAGAACTTGTAGATTTGCAAGATATAAAAATAATATATGGCAAAACTTGAGGTTATTAAATAAATTCTGAGCTCACTGCAGGCACAGGAGGGCTACTGCAGATGGCATGCCAGGCTGCTAAATGAAGCAAGCATGTGTATTATATTGTCCTTACCATTTATACATCTTGCAAACATGTCGTGTTAATTTATGACGTGCACAACCAACACTCCAAACAGATGCAGGATACATTAGGCAGCAGGTAATTTAAAGCAAGTTAATCTCCAGCCCAAATGGTTACTATGACCGCTTTGTTGTGTTCAGGACGTTCTTGAGCATGGCCCTTAAATGAGGTCAGGACTTTATAAAAAGGTAGTAACCAGGTGTCAGAACATAAGCAACACACCTCCAAGAGGAACCTAGGAAAATTGCAGACAAAGTGTCGAAGAAACGCAATCAGGGAGACTGAAAAGACAATAAATATTGCCATTCTAATGGATCCTATGTTGTTTGTACGGGGAGTACCTCAAGAAAATGTAATGGGAAAAGATCAGAGGTATATGATGCGTATACTCCTGTTGTTAGGAGGAAAAATCATAACTGTAAACTGAAGGAAAGCACCTTCACCAACAATGTGGACCCAAAGACTGAACAAGTCTATATAATGGAGTACATGACAGCAAAACTGCAATTGAAAATGGACATTTTTCTACTGCTGGCATTATTGTTTATTAACAGTAACCAACTATTCTTGCATTTTGGATTACTTTTTACTTTGACCTACCGTGAGTTCAAACTCGTCTTCTTCATTTCTGGCCACAAAAGGCCACCATCCTTTGATCCTCTTCTGTTTGAAGATGGAGACCATGGGCATCTCTGTTTCATTTGTCACCATCTCAATAGTGCACTGCTTGGCAGTCTTCGCACCACGTGGAAAACGGTTCAGGTCCAGCTCAATCGCACCTTTAAAGAGACATTATTCAACTCAACAAGTTAAATGCCAGACAGCTTCACTGGCGTGGTGGAACAAACAGATGCATGTCTCAAACTTAATTCAAAAATCAAAGCTATCAAGCACCCCATAAGCAACATCTGTGGCATTAACAGTAATTCATGAAGCCAAATGTTATAACAGATGATTGCTCACTGCACCTAAGAAGTCATCTGCAGAGAAATGGTCCGCGTCCCACACTTGCAGATTAAGACGTGCTGGGATCTTGTATTCAGTCTCATCCCAAGCAAACATGGACTCTTTTTTTGAGATGACGATCTTCTCCTCAGCCATGAGGTAGTCGAAGGGGTACACGAAGCGCCAGTTGAAGTTGCCCTCCCCAGTGATAGAGTGGTAGTGGACGTCTGTGTCCTGCTTGTCCTCCTGTTGCCCTTTCAACCAGCTGATGCAGAAAAAAGGTGATGGATAAATTCACAATCTTGAATCAGATTGTATTATGTTTTAGTCTGGTTTTGCTCAAATATGTAAAGACAGGGATAAATAAAAAAAATATGAAAAATAAAGTATCAAAACACATAGAGCTTATAGTCACCCTCGCACAAATATGTCACTTGATTTCTCGCCAGTGAAGATATCATCATCCTCCAGGACGACCTCATCTGTGTTCCAGACGATCACCCTCAGTTCAAACCTGGACACATGCAAAAATTACAAGATATATAAAACACTAAACAATAATGATAACAAGCAAAAAGCCTGCAAGGATACATTTTCTTTAGATAAAAGCTGAAGGAGCATTCTTCTAGCTTTTGGATTTAATCAGCACTGTTTGGCTAAAAATGCATACAGTGTATGTAAATGCTGTAAACTGAAATTTTGACTAGAGAACGTACTTCTTTGGTTTCCTTGGTGAAATATCAAGAGCAGGTCCAGGTGCAGTCATATCTTTGGGGAACATATCCACCCACATCTCAATTCTACCCTAAAAGCAAACAAAAACAAGCTATTAAGGGCTTTAAGGATGTAAAAAAAAAAAATAAAATCAATAAAAAAACTTAAAGTGAAAAGAGGCTTGATTAATAGAAGTAGCTGGCTGGAGTGGAGCCAGCATGAGTCCACTGTGCATCATACTTGTTCAATTCCTGGTTTGTCAGGGTGGAGCAGTGGTCTGGTCTCCACATGCTCTGGGACAAGTTTGCAGCCGACCCGTGGGATTTGTTCCCAGTGGTTCAACACGGTCAGAGCCAGATGTTCATCCGTCTGCTTCTTTAAACCTGAAAAACATCATCAGTGTGGTTGATGGTTTAATACAAATTTAAAATCACACGTTTGCTTTTTTTACTTTCAGGCAATTAGCTGCTGCTCCACATTAAGTCAAGAAAATCATGATAAAGAAACGTCATTAGTTGAACTCAGTGGGAAAAACAAAAGGGTATGAGTGAAATTAACATTCACCATTTTCATCCTCTATCTCAGTTGGTGCCATGAAGACGCGGTTCTCCACCTTCACTCTTCCTCCAGGGCCGTAGTGAGGCCCGTCCAGTTTGCCGTCCTTACACAGCTTAGCCAAGACTTGTGTAGGTTTCATTGGGTCCCGCCACACATTGTAACCGTGGCTACAGAAAAGAACAGAGTCAGTTACAGTTACCTGCATCACGTAAACCTATGATAACCATTCAATATGTAAGAAGGAAACTAGCATTTGAAACCATAAACTCGTAAGAAAGATGTTTCATGAGGTAATAAATCAAATGAAAATTAGGGTAATTTTCAAATTGACTTTCTCATAGACTTTAGTTTCATTTTTAAAAAACTGTGCTGTTCTCTGTTTAAACCGCCTGTTAAAATGTGCTTTTGCAACACTGTTTGAACATGGTCATGCCAATAAAGCCTCGCTGAATTTAATTGACTTGAATATAACCAGTAGTTGCCCCTGCTGGCCATTTAAAGGAGTGCAGAGGCCACATCAACTTCTTTTATACATTTTATGTTTACCATGTAAAACACATACAACTATGAAAACTTAATTATATTGAATAATTAACCATCATTTTCCACAATCTAACACACACTGCTACAAGAAGTTAGGCCTTTGATTCTTACATGGCATAGTTACATGAAATACCACACGTGGCTCTGTGTTTGCTGTAGAAACGGTTCTCCAGGTCGAGTTTGGTTTCTCCAATTAGATCATCGGTTCCCACCAGGTCCCAGTCATAAATTGACACCGTCAGAGTGGAATCCATCGGGAATGTGGCCTCCACGTCAAATGATCTGATAAGATGAGAAATGCAGCAATTTTCAGGTTTTCACGCATATTTAAAAAAAAAATGCATGATACAGTCAAAACAACATATACTATTATCAAAGGCTAAGCATTTGTACTTACTTGCCAAACAAAGGGTTCAGCTGTTTTGAGATGTAGTTCTCTTTGTCTTTGATCTCGGTCTTTCCCAGTTTGATTGCAATGTATGGATCAGCTTTCCCATTAATGTCAGCTGGATGCAGATCAGTTGCCTACCAAATACACAGACAAGATGGGTGTGAGATAGATAGTCTGAGCATTTCCTGAGATATCTACAACTTATTAAAATGTAGTAAATCCTTATAACCAAAGTTATTTATTTACAGTATCATTTTAATAATGATGTAATAATTAAAATGTCTTTATATAGCACTTTTCATACATGAAATGCAGCTCAAAGTGCGGGAGTAAGGGAGTAAACCAGTCAAATAAGATTTTTGATCTTTAAACCCTCAGATTACAGATACTGTATATTTCTGCACATCTGTATAAAATAGACATAACTTCATATTCTTTGTATACATAATTAATTTTTTCTTTGTATTTCTTCTTTTAGTTCTCCTTTTATATAGCTTGTTCAATTTTATTGCTTATATTATATTCTAATTTCCATATTTTGAATATCAGTTCATAAATTGTCTGTGTGTAACATAAAGTGGGTGAGACCACATTTCGGTGTCCAGTCTTCTACTATAAAGTAACAATAATAAATGCTTGAATTGCAGACCTACCCTAATAACGTAGATGCGGACGAGGATATTAATGGGATCGTTGTGAGGAATGTTCTGAAACATTCCCATGTTGGAGTCGAAGCTCATGTCTCTGGGCATGTCATCCGAGACTTTGTACATGCACAGTGAGCCCTAAAGAGACACAGTCAAACAAATTAATTGTTATAGTGCAAAAAAATGTTACATAAGATTTGTTATAGAACATGTTTTGCATTCTCTACTGTCTGCCGCTGTCTCAAGGTAGTGAAACAAATGAGTGATCTATAACAAGCTTGTCCTCTAAAAAGGTTGATACAGATAAGTGATGTAACTGAAGAATAAAATATGGATTGCATCTCTAAATATTTTGTTCTTACTTTGAATTTTCCAACAATTCTGTCCTCATCAGTTACGTTTTGGTCATCATCGTCGCCACCTTTCCCCCTGAACAGGTTAAAGCTGTGGAGCCAGTCTTCAAAGCTGTCAAATTCACTCTCCAGTTCCTTAGGGTACACCTTGTTTGAAAACACAGATTTATAGCGACATAAATCCAGCTGACTGATGTCTTTTTTTTAATAAAGAATGTGGGACAAAAGCAACAATATAAAAGTTATAATTGCTTTCAGCTTAAGCGTTAGCTCTGAGTCCATTACCTTCAGCTCATCCAGCTTCGGCTTTTTCTTCTCAAATGGATCGCCTCCCGCCCTCCTCTTTTCCTTCTTTCCTTTTCCTCTCTTGGTGCCTTTTACAGGAGAGTCATCAGGTTTGATATCTGAGTACAGGTTAGCGGTGAGGACGAAGCGGAGAGGGGGAGCAGGGTGTGGGGGGGTTGGAGGAGCAGAGCACTCGAGACATGAATTCCACATGAAAGTTGCCAAAACCAGCTGTTACTGTATACAACAAGCACACCATTGAATTGTATACAACTGAAGTATACAGTTCAGTGGGGAAACTTGGTCGTGTGACAGGATCCTCCACGCAGGATGCTGCAGAGTCTCCTTAAAGCTCATTAAAGACAAACCCACAACTTGACTGCTTATTGACATTATCATCCACAGCCAAATCATGCCAAAGTACATGTACAGTAATATGCACCATATAATACAGTGCGTACTCATAGACAGTATTGAAGAAGTGGACGTAGTCACCGTGACATCACCCATTAGTTTGTGGGCTACTCTTTCAAACCTGGAGTTTGGCGTTTTGGCAATTGGCATCTTGCCTTTTTCGGAGCCAGAAAAACTATATTTGGATCAGTGGATAGAGCGTTGAGGATATGCAATGCTACTCCTCTGTCCTGATTGACAGGTCATCATCTCAAGGCAGCCATGCCCTAAAACATACCCTGCTGTTTAATTTTAACACCAAGAAAATAAAATAAATCATCTTTGACTTTAGGCCTGGGGAACACTTTGGGGAAGTTTTTTTTTTATGTCTGTTTGATGAAGCTAGTGTTTTCTGTTTATTTATCTGGCTGCTGCTATACGGCAACACAGTGGATTTCTGGAAGGGCTAATCATCTATCAATTCATCTATCTATATTGTCTGTTTGACTATAAATGACACCCTAATTTACAAAATTGACTTCAAGCTATATTGAGGAAGTATGAAACTAATGATTGATATGATAAGCTCATTAGAAAAACATTTACTGAGGTAGTAAATCAAGGGAGAGGTCAGGTCATTTTGTCATATACTTGTATACAATCAGACTCCTTTTTGTAGCCACTGGAGTCGCCCCCTTCTGGTCATTAAAAAGAATGCAGGTTTGAGGCACCTCCACATTAGCTTCACTTTTCAGACTACATCCACCTCATTTATACGTTCTATGTGCACACTACAGTTTAATGCTTGAGATTTTTTTTGTCATATAAATAGTTGATTCTGTGCAGCCGGGTTGGCAAAGCACAGAATCAAACCTTTCATATTTATCTCAAAAAATGTATGTGTTTTCTGATTTACTGTAAGTTTTCATTGACAACTTTCATGGCAAGCATATGGTTAATATGCATTTATGGGAGAGAAAAGGCGGCTGTCCCACTTATGGAAATTTGGATTCATGTCTGCATCTAAATGGAGGCATTCTCTGGCTACGAGGGCTACGAGGGTCACTACTGCACTGTAGAAGAAAACAATCAAGAGTTAGTGAGCTCATAAAAGATGAACATGCATGAACACTATTCAGATGCTCAGTGTTAGCAAGTACATGTATTGTGGTTTTTGGTTAGATGGGAGATGATTGCTGCAAGAAACTTCAGATAATCTATAGAAAGTATTTGAGTGGATATTTTATGACCTTATACGGCACTAAAACATCACAAATTTGCTACTCCACATTAAGAACACGAGTACTTGTAGCTACTACTTGGTTTAAGGCTGACAAAATGGCACAGGAAAGCATGCTGGATAATAAAAACATTGTAATGTATGACGTCTTGTTTGCTGTTTAATATGGTTGTACCTCCGCCATCAGCAATGTCCATTTCATCCTTGTCCTCTGAATCTGACAGAGCAGCTTCTTGAGCCTTGAGAGTCTGTAGGAGCAGAAGATAATTTCTCAGCTGGATTCATCAAGACCAAAACAAGATCCAGTTTCCTCAAGATACTTAGGTTGAGATCTGAGTTCATCATGTTTTTTTTAAGGTAAGAGAAATTAATTTCAGCAAGCATAATACTCTGTAGTTCATTTTTATCTAGCTTTGCAGCCAGTAAAGAGGAAAAGACTCTAAATGTCTGCACTGTTCCCCTGTTACTCGCCTCTGTCAGAGTTTCAATGGAGGCAAAATATTTGGACCACCAGTCCAACATGCTCTCGTCGAGTTCCTCCTCTTCCATCTCATCCCCCTTCTTCCTCTTCTTCTTTTTCCCCTTTCCATCCTTGTCATCATCCTTTTTATACCACATACATTAAACAAATCAGTAAAAAATCATCTCTCAACAACATAAAATCTTTTGTTTTTTGACTATTTAATAGTGAAGCATTTCGCTTACCTCAACTTTGACAACAGCATCAGAGCACTAGGCAGAAAAACAGATTGCATAATGTCAAACAATGTCACTTTTGTTAGCTTTCTAGTGTACAAATGCTTTCTGTTTTAAGCATTGTTATTTAAACTGGGTCTAAAATTTTCAATAAAGGGGACATAAAATTTGCAAAAATGAACTTACAGAGTCAAGTTTGACCACTGTATCCATTTTCTTAAAACCAGGCTCAGGTTCCATGTTGACAACAATAATTTCCTCTGAAAGATCAAAAAAAAAGTGAACGTCATTTATAAAAACCGTGTTACTGCACAGCAAAACATACTGTACTTTATCTGTTCAAATTAGATTATTGTATTTTGTTCCAAAGTAACAATAATGTAAAAGAAAAACTGCACTTCAGTGTAAAATGACTCCAAGTTTTAGTGTATACCTGTGGTGGAAAAGTTGTTGGCCTGCTTGTCTGTTGCTCTGTAGATGAATTTCCGCAGGCTGGTGACAGCGTTGGAGCCAACCAGAGTGTAGCGGCCAAAAGCCCTGCAGTCCACCACTCGGATGTTCAGCGGCGGGTGAAGCAACTCGTTCTCAGGCAGATCCTAACACAAAATCCAGGATTAGTTTGATTTACGAGAATAATTTCACAGGAATTTGATTCTGAATGCTTCTCAGTGCTTCTTCTCTGATGTTCATTATGGAGGAGCTCTATTGTAGCTATATTGTAAGCTCTTGACAAGTGACGTTTATCACCATAACAGCCACCCATTCCCAGCAAGAAACTTTGTTCCGCAGCAAAAAAAAAAAAAGAAATGTAATGGAGAAAAGCAAATCACAACGAAACATTGGCGAGGCTTTCCACCACTGGAAACAGCTCTTGGGGAGTAAAGAGATGAGGTTTGATGCTGAACTTTCAATGTTTTTTAGACTGGTAAACATAATCTAACACTGGCTATTAAGTAAATGTATCTTTAGTGCAATTAATGACATGCGGCAAGGTATTACACACAGCACCTTCAATAAAAGAAAAATCAAATATTAATGGAGTAATTTAAATGATAAAGTACCACTTCAAACCACTTGACCAAGGTGCTGAAGTTGGGGTTTTTCCTGTAGTTGGGTATGAGCGCTGACTGCACTCCCTTTCCGGCACATTCAATGTCCACACGAGGCCGATCCACCTGAGCCAGATTCACCCTCTTCAAGTCCCTCAAGCCCCAGAACAAAACCTGAGGGGCAGGGAGGCTCAGTGATTGTGCTGTTGTTTTACTTTCCTTTTCAGTTAATGAATAAATCACACTGGTCAAGTTAAAGCTAAAACAAAGTCTTCACCTCAATCCTGTATTTGCTGAGCACTGGTCTGATCCCAAGTGGTACGGGCAGGATCGGGCCACGATCCATATCTGTGGGACCGTCTATGGGAGGCAGGTCAGCTTTCCCATTGGGGCCAATCTAACAAAAAGAAAAAGTGTTTTAAATAATTTATTTTTCATATTATCTGTAAACTTCTTCTTAAAAGTACCCTCAGATGGTGTTCATATCTAAGTATCGAACCTGCAGCAGTTCAAAAGCAGCCAGCATTTCTCCGGCTGTGCAGTTCCCACGGTAGATCTGATAGTACTCTAACTGGGGGGGAAAGCGTGGGGGACCATAGTGCTCGTCCGCCATCTTGACCACAGGCTTGGCAAATGTTCTGCCCATGAAGTCCGCTTTACCCTGGAAACAAAGCAATAAATAAAACCTTTAATATCAACATCGCAAAACAATAATGACTGATTATTTGAAAGAATGGTCTTTTTAGCCTACCATATCCAATCTGTCAGTGTTCATATCAAAATGGCCTCATTTACAAAAAGGTTGTTTATGGTATAGTCATTAATTATCTGATTTGTCCTATCAGCAATAGAAACATGGCTTGAGGTGCACATGTTTCCAGGCAGACTAGTTAAAAAAACCATTGCAGATAAAAGAGCCCCCAAAGAAAAATGAACAAATAAACAACATCCCTAAAATAACCAGTTAACTGCAAAACAGACACATTCATATTTATGTAATGTCAAAAGATCACTGAATTAGTACTATATGTTTACATAAAATTCAATCTCCCTTGCAGTTATTGGTTATTAAGAGTCCCAGTTCTCTGTTGGCCACATACAAAACGCACAAAGTGTCACTTAAAGGAATGCAACAGGCATAACTTGGTCATTTATCCTTAAGGACATTTCTTATTCCTCTTGCATGCCTTTCAATACAATCTACTCTGCACACATTATAGTGCCTCTACAGTACATCAAGCCATCAGAATCCACACTCTACTTATCCAAAGGGTCATCCAAAACAACGGTGTTATTGTCAGGAGCAAATATAGAGTTGTCAGTCAGAAAAAGCATTCTTTCAAATATTTTTCATAACAAGTTGCTATGTACAAATACATTTACTGAGGACATGTCACACTCTGTTTTTAGACTCATTAAGGACATGTTAAGTCTAACATTTCAAGTGAAAGACAGGCAGACTGTTAAATTATTAGGACGACAAGGATGGAGGAGAATTGTTCCTATCTGGTAATTCAAGCCGTGCGATGGTAGACTGTTTGCTCACATTAATACAAATGGAAAAAGAGAGGCGTCTCTATTTCAAAGCAACCCTCACCACTGTGTCTTGATCATAGATTTCAATGACGATAATAGGAGGGTCGTCTCTCAGTTCGCTGGCCTCCCCAAACAACTCGACATTCTCAAAGACCAGCAGCTGGTCCCAAGTCGGACACAGAGTCTCAGCCAGCACCTGGAAACAAAATATTTCATAAAGGTGAATCATATCTCAGGCTGACAGCGGACTTCCTAAAGTCTTTTCAGTGTGCTCACCTCAGTGACCTGACTTTGTGTTGAGAAGAAGACGCGAGCGAAGGGGTCAGACAGACCTGTGCTGTCAGCAGCAAACAGGCTGCGAGCCTGGTACATGTGGACCCTCAGCTGGAAGATCTGTTTCACTGCAGACAGATAAAGACGCTTAGATATGAATCAATTTGTCCATAAATTAAACTTCAAGAGACATTTGTTTAAAAAAAATAATTATATTAATTCTATGTCTCTAAAGGGAGGAATTATCATAATTTTGTCAAATGATAACATACTGAACTAGTGGTTGAATTTAAGTAGGTACATTTACTCGTGCTGTACTAAAGTACACTTGAAGGTACCTTTAATAAGTATTTCTATTTTCTGCCACTTTATAATTATACACCACTACAATTAGAGGCAAATATTGAACTTTTTACTCCACTATATTTATTTGACAGCTATAGTTACTTTGAGATTAAACATACAAAATGTAATCGACAATTTAATCATGTTATATTATTTTTGGCCAAGATAAATTTATTGATTCCCTGAAAATGTTTTTACAAATTAACCAACAGTAAATAACATTATTAAAATTAGCCCCTCGTTTACCAGCTGCAACATTAAAGTTTGCGTCCACATTTTTCTGAGCACCAAAATCTTTCTCCAATTGTTTCCAGAGAGTGTATGTGACGATACGCGACCGCCTAAAGAAAAAGCGACCCTTCTGGTTGAAAACCTCCAAACTTTTTAGAAAGGCGCTGGTGATGTCACTGCCACTCCTTTAGTTACTGCTGTATGAAACTATTACAACTTAGATAGAAAAAGACATTTGTGGGAGCAGATCGGTCAGACTGGATGTTGCTGGTGAGCATTATTCTGAAATGGCAAACTCTGCATATTGAGTACTCTAAATTTTGGTACTTCAAGTATATTTTGATGCTAGTATTTTTGTATTTTTTCTTGAGTAAATTTTTAAATGAAGGACTTAAATTGTCAGTATTTTTACACCCTAGAGTATCAATATTGGTACTTTTACTCATGTAAAAGATGTGAGCACTTCTTCCATTTATCTCATGATCTCATTAATGTAAGTGTAAAGTTAACATTAATAAAAATACTTAATTGATGGCCTTACTCATGTAGGTGAGGCTGATGGGAGGTGAACACGGCAAGCCAGGTCCTCTGGACAACTTATTTTCTTCAAATCCGTTGGGCAGGCCGTTCAGGTAGTCTTTGCGCTGTTTCGTCAGACCCAGCCACAGATAAATCTCTATCTTTGACTGGACTGTCCAGCCAGCAGGCCCAAAACCTTTCTTACCAGGGATCTTAAGTATATGAGAAAAATAAACTAAATTATTAAATCATTCACAGAGGGTAAAAGGAAATTCGATGGAATGTTCAAAATACATAATAGATTAGATTTGGTGAAAACTTACTCTGAGAAAGAGTGTCTTGACTTTGCCACAGTCCTTTCCTGTCTCCTCCTCTGTACTGGAATAAAGGATGTCTTTGGAGGGAACGCGTGCGTAAGCAATGCGCTTCCCATTACTTATCATCCAAATGAAAACATCAGGAACGCTGTGTTGAGGCTGCAGCAAGAAAAAGCGCTTGTATCAAACACGGAATGACCACAATGATGCAACCATGTACAGCAAACAAAATCAGTCATAAAACGGGTGGACAGAAAGTTTTGGATCTCACCTCATCAGCAAGGAAGCGCAGCCTCGTGAGGAAGTTCTGAGCCAACTTGATTTTGTCTCTCACTGTGCTTTTCTTCACCTGTGACCTCATGGCTTTAGCTTGCTGGCCAATGCTCTCCTAAACCAAAAAACAGACAAGAATTTAGCAAGAAAGTACATATATCAACAATCAAAATGTGAAATAAAAAAACAGCTTCTTTTTAGCTGACGTACCACTTCTGACATGCACAGCTTCAGTCTCTCTCTGTCGAGTTTGGTTCTGCCAGACTGGTTCTGGTCTTTGTTTGCCAGTGAAAGAAACTGACTGAAAGAAGTGGAGATCAGTCAGTTTCAAAGTCTGTACTAATCTATTAGACTTAAAACTGGGGTAGGCAGCTTGTTGTTGTTTTTTGCATCATTTAGCAAGAATTCCCTGATAACCTTTCAACATATTAGGTGATCTAAGAGGAAACCAGACTTCTGCACCTCCTTTTGACTCTGTTTTTAGGCTTTAGAAAATCTAGCTTGTGACAGGAGACTTTGGCTCATCAAAGGTCATTTCAGAGATAGCGTTCCTAATGGCTGTTCTACAAATGCAACTGCAGGTTCACGTCCCTTCAGATGGTGAAAGTCTAATTCAATAGTGGAGAATCCTGCAGAAAAAGTCACTATTTAAGCACTGGCAACAACTACCTACAATGAAAGGCAACCCAAAAAAGGAAAACTGACTAATCAAAAATAGTCTAAAAGGGAGTCAGATACCCTATTAGCACAAATATGCAATACTGTTTTTTTTTAACGCCAGAAAACTTGCTAAAAATAGGTGATAAACTCCTGCAAGTAGACAAGCATGCCTTTCTGCTTTTTTTACTGATGTGTCACGTTTCTGCAACACCAACACACTGGAAAACAGGTAAGTAAACAGTAAAATGCAGCATGGTTACTTCTTCTCTGTTTGTTACGTATTTGGTCTTTCTGAAACTGATAAACAGCTAATTATTAACAATGTGTGGAGGAAGTTTATGTCTACGGACCTGCAGCCCTGGCTGAGCTCCTCCAGGACGCCTCTCAGTCTGCGCTCAGGGTAGCTCTTCTCTGTTTTGATGATCTCTTGCACATCATTCAGTCCATCCTCCTGTAGAAGCAACAGATGTTTAGGCTCATTCAGCAAAAGTTAGAAACTGTATTCAGCTTTTTCCTAATCATCTACTTATTGGTGTGAAGTGTATGACTTGCTAGTTTATCTGCGATGTTGTCTATAATGTTGGCATTGTACAGCCTCCTTCTCTGGTCCTGCCACCAACTCTTGATGTAGATGCACGGCTTCCTCTCAAAATACGGCAGGTGGAAGTAGTTTCTGAGGATACAAATAAGGAATACATTTCATCAAAGTGAGGAAATAAACCCCCTAAAGTGAAGTGAATCTAATATGCAAAAGTTAAATGAGCAATGATGACTCCTGGTCTGGCAAGATTTTGTATAACTTTTTACTATTTAGAAATATTTTGGTGATTTTAATTAAATATCACGATGCAAAAATAGCTCAGGCATCAGTTTTTCTTTTTAGTAAGACATTTTCATGATATTATTTTTTAACTACAGTAGTTTGTGGTTATTTTTCAAACTGTGATAGTGACGTTTTTGTTCTGACCGATCAGTGATGACAGGTTTCATGGGAGGAGTAGTTGCCACTGAAGTCAGGTCCCCATCATCATCCAACTCGTCCTCGCTGGAGTTGTGGATGAGTTCAGTCTCCTCCTCGTCACCATCTCCTCCCCCCTTCTTCCCCTTTGTTTTTGGCCTGGCAACCCCATCAATCTCGTTTCCATAATAACCTGGCACAAAGAAAGCTATGTTAGTAGTAGCACTAGTGGTAGTCACACCTTTAAATGTGCGTCACCTCTATCTCATGATAACAACCTGGTCTTTAAAACAGCTCTCATTCATGTGAAAGACAACACCAGCATTATAATGTTAATCACTTATGAAGATTCATAAAACTGCCTGATGCAAAGAAGAAGAATTTGCAACTTTCTCATTAAATTCTGCAGAAAAAAAAAGTCACTGAAAATGAGTTGAAGTGTCCAAAGATTAAATTTGAGCCACAGGATGAGACAGTAAGAGATATCAGGGAAATATGACTAGAGAGTAGGTTATGGAAAATACCTATGGTGACTTCAAAGTTGATGGGCTTATCACCAATCTTTCTGTCAATCATTGTGGCCTCCAGAAAAGATCCAAAGAGGAAAAATTCCTCAACCTTCCCGGTAGCGGTCTGTAAAATACACAAACAAGTGTCAGAATTTGGGTCTCACCTCTTCAGTTTTTTCTAATTAAAACCAATGGGCACTTGGAGAATGCAGCCCTCTGTCAAGACCAGTAGTCCAGTCCTCTATGATGTGTCAGTGCAACCACATTATTTGTCTGAATATATTTCCAAAACTATTACACTGGTGTCAAAATGATGTACACATGTAAAAATATCAAATCCTTGGACTGAGATAGCATCACAAACGTGGCAGCTTGTTATCAAAAACGTTGAAAGTTCAAGAGTTCAAAAGGGAAAAAAATAGCTTGAGTCATTTTTTTGAAGGAGATATTGATCCAACAGTGGCAAAAATTTGATGCTGAGCAAGAACAGTATGTTGGAATTTCTTTTCTCAAGACTTGAGTCAAGTCTGAATTAATATCTGTGTTGGAGTTTACTGCAGCTAATTGACATTTAGATATGAGTAAGAATATAATTAGTTTCATGGTATGCACGTATTTACATTTCCATAGCCACCCATTAGTTTCAAACCATTCACTGCTCCATAACCACTGCTCTCTGTATGAAGTTTGAGCGAGTATGTGCATAGAGGATTACTGATACCTTTGCATGTGGATTGTGATAAGGAGTAATTGTATTTCTACAATCAGCAATGTTTTGTCACTATTGAACTTTACTACTATCTACTGGAATTTAATATGTATGAAATTTACTGTGTCTAAGCCAAATACCCAATCTCACAATGTTAGCCAAAGTGAAAAATAATTCTTAAATCCCCCCCTGGGATTTTTATCAAAAATATTTACTTTTCTTCCTTTGCCGATGCAACACCTTTCCACCAGTTTTTAAGAAAATCAGGCCAGTAGTTTTTCATGTGACTAACAAACATACAAACAAACAAACGACATCAAAAGCATAACCACCTTAAGGGGGGGCAATATGTTAGAAACCAAATAACCTTTGACATCTGTCGCACTTTGGTGACTTAGAAAGAAATGTAGTGGTCATGACGACCCTGTAATACAAGCCATCACACTGTGTGAACTGAATCCTTGAGGACTTAAGGGTTACAATCCCACTGTGCTCAATTGAATTTGCTGTGTGACTTACATTGTCCACCAACAAAAACAAGCCACATTAATGTGAACAGCATATTAATAATGCACCAGGTGGGCTAAATACAGATAATTAATAATTCACAACAACTGCAGCACAATGACCTGTCAGCAGCAGTCACAAATGACTTCCTCTGCATGGCTGCCCATCTAAACAGGGACCCACCTCTGAGATGTTGGGTACTCCCTCCAGCTGCACCTCAGTGGAGCTGGTGATGTCAGGCGAGGAGGGGTCCAGGATCTCCACACCCAGGCTGATGAGCAGACGAGCTCTGAAGGAGACTCCCTCTCCGAGGCCTTCGTTTAACTCCTGGTACTCATCCATCAGGGTGTAGGTACGAGTGGAGCCGTACATGTTAACCCAGGCAGGCCCCAGCGTGGGGAGGAAGCCTGAGAAATAATGTGCAAGTCATGGATGGATGCTTTCACAGCTTTGAGTAGAACTTTTTTTTAAAAAAAAAATTGCAGTAGAAATGCAAAGTAAGAAAAAACACTGCATGCTAATTATTTACATCTGTGTATAAGTTGCTCTAACTGACCTAACATCCAAATCAAATCTAGTCCAACTTTTGAAAAATGTTTCAGAAATTCAGGAAAGAGAACTTACAGGAAACATTTTAAAAGAGAAAATGGTTATTTGTGTTTACTCACTTTATGCCAGCTGCTGTTGATATATACCTGTACTTATATCATATTCCTGCAGTGACCATTTAGCATTGTACTTTTGACATATACTGACAAATTTCCATAAAAAAGATTTTAATTAAAAGAGGAAATGGTACATCACCTTTGTCTCCATCATTGGAAATCTTCTTTAGGTCCAGAAAGTGTGTTCCCATAGCGACATCATTCACTTTATCTGAGTCACGGATCTGGATCTTCATGCGATTGCACAGCGGTGGAAACATCTCAGTGAAGACAATTTGCTCGTTCCAGATGGGCTCATAGCAGCTCTTCTGAACTGATGTTTTCCCCTGTAATCACAGATTACAGCCACGTGAATATTTGAATCAACTCAGGAATTGTTTCGGTCAGTGTAATTTATATGTTGACATGGCTGAGATTAGACAGATATAAAAACAGGGCTATGAATGTTTGGGATTACTTACTTTCTGCCCAGCAAACAGTACTTGGACGTAAGGATCAACCAGGTCCTTATTTTCCCCTATGAAGGCCTTTTTGACATTGGCCATGATGCTGGTGTTCATTCTGGGGAGTCCCTCTGCTCTGTAGACCTTCAGGTAATAACGAGCCCACTGCCTCTCTGCAGGCACCCCCTCTGGTATTAAAAGATTGCTGTAACAGAAATGGGACATGGACCGACCATAAATAACTGGATGTTATGATAATATGGACGTCACCATACAACACATATAAAACTGTATGAAGTAAACCGTTGCACATATTTTTATTCGTTCAATTTTTTGTTGTCCCTTTACCTCTCCTATTCTTGATGTATATACTTTTGTTACGGCTCTTTTTAATAGTTATCCCTTGAAAATGAGGAAGAAAAAAAGACTATGAGTCAATCAAAATGAAAATAAGGCTGAGAAACTAGTTTATATTTGGTATAGGACAATTTCTTAATCTATTTTACTCTATTTTACTCTCGCTTTGAAAATGTAACATATTTTGTTATTGCTTGAATATGTATTTGTATTGCCTGTGGATGTAATAACAATGCAGAAAGATATAGGAAACAAACAAACAACAAAAGGCATTTGAACTTTCAGATATTTGAAATGTAGGTCTGCAAATTTTGATTGATAAAACAGCAGCATTAATGGCTCAGATGTCATGTTGAAAAATAAGCAATAAACGAAACGTAACTGTATGTCTTATTCTGTTTAATTCTGCCAACTGCTCAATAATCTCCGTTTGTGGTCTGTCGAGAGTCTTACTTGTCATAAGACAATGTGTATATTTAGTAGAATATCATACAATTGAAAATATACTGTTACCCCTCTATGTCATCTTCATCTGATTCATTGGTCTTATGTGGAGTCTTTATGGTGTCTCCTTTGGCCACAACTGCAATATCACACTTCACGTAGCCTTTACAACCTGCTGAGATGTCATCAGGGTCGGACAACAAAGCCCACTTGTGGTAAAACTGATGTTCTGCAATGCAAAAGAGGAGACAAATTAATTGAAAAATATGTGTCATTAATTCATAATAAAAAAGCTATCTTTTAATTGATTCCTTACCGGGCTGGGAGTAGATTGTGCCAACATCCAGTTTAAAAGTTCCAACCAGTGTTCCACTGCGCAGGAGATTTTTGGAGTGAACTACCTAAGAGTTGGTTCAAAGAAATACAAATTGCGACATTAAATACGCTTGTCTTTGGCAAACAAGGGATTACTTCAAACAGTTTTATCTTACATTATTATGAATCAAACAACTTACAGACAACTTAAGGATTTTGTCAAACATAACATCTGGAGGGACGTGGAAGTCGAACACAAAATACTGAAAAGAGAGAGGAGTGAGTGACAACAATATTAGTATCAACCCTGAATGTGGATACAAATTAAACTGAAATGAATATATATGGTATGTTGTAATGACTGACTCACTTCATTGTAGTATGGGCAGTTGGTTGATTCCTTCATTGAGGTGTATTTTTTATCCTCTCCAATCTCCACACAGACCATCGGATCCATGTTCAGTCCAATCAGCTGCCGCGCTTCAATCACTGTCACACTGACCTAAAATTAAACCATCAAGTATTTGAGTGACTGACTGATTGTGAACCAACTGTGTCATATTAAAAACATTAAGATTCCACAATGATTGGTCATTAATTTATCTGCACAACCTAAATAAAATAATTTATGGGGCCAAAAAAAAAAAAAAAAGACTGGTAAGGTTTCTCTTACTTGGTAATCTACTGGTCTTCCAGAACTGGGCTCCATCTTTATGTCTGGTTTTGATCTGTAAAAAAAATTAAAGTGTCAGACAATAATGATAATTTTCTGTTAGATTCAAGCAACAACAGCAATACACATGCTTACAAGGCAGCCAAATACAGAGCAGAACCATGCTTGCCTCTTGTTTGATACATTGGTGGTGACGGCTGTGACTGAGGCCAGTGAGATGGTGTCTGGATCTGGGCCTCCTCCCATAAACATGCCCTGACGATCCAAGTCCTCTGTCTCAAGAATAGCTGGCTCATCTGGACATTGTATGAAAGACACACAGTAAGGAAAACTTGTACCAAAATTAAAGTAAATAAAAATGGAGACAGTGAAAGTTTAATAAATTATTGCAGAATTATACATCTTACTTACACATTTAGTTTTTTATTAATCCTGGGAGCTTTTATAAAACTCAAGTATTTGTGATAATGGTTACGTATGACATTTAAAAGCAGAAAGGTGTAATATTTTTAGCACTAGTGATTGCATTATAGTCTACTGTAGACCAAAAAGCTACTGTGTCATTTACAGCTCAACAGCAACATAAAAATCCATAAGTTAAGTAACTGCTGCATTTGTAGAGAAAATAATTGGTATTTTGGTTTGACAAAATGTTCTGTAGAAGGCTGAAGTGGGCAGTAGGCCAACAGCAGTTTGTAATATCAGCCAGGATTTCCTTTTTTTTCCCCTTGACCTAATCATCTGTCATCCATCTCAGCTACTGATACCTCCGTTTCTGTCCTCCTTGTGTCCACGGTGCTTACTGCGCTTCATGGCTCAAAACAATTCTTTGTCTGCTCTGTGAAAGAAATTTTAAAGTGATTAACTATTTCACAGACAGAAGGTTTGCAATTCCATGAATAAAACAGTGTTATTCATTGTGTTGGTGCAATTACTTAATAATCTGAATTACCAATTACTTTCAATAAATAAAAAAACAAAGAACTTAATTTTTTTCCCATGCTAATCCAAATTTCTGTGAATATTCTGCAGTCAGAACCCAACTTCTTCTGTCTGCACATTCACAACTCTGTACTGCAACATCTTACAGACAGAAGGAGGCCAACAATTAATTGCTATTAAAAAAACCTCTAAAAGCAACTGGAAAATGCCTAAATTATTAAGTGCATTAAAAAAAACATTTAATGCATATTTATTCAAAGCCAAAACATACTGTGTGACTTAGCAAACATGCTGTATTTTTAAGTGTCATGGCAGAACTAAAGTACAGTTTATGTGCTTTCATTGAAGAGGGGTGTCTGTGTGCTACCACACCCTGGATTAGCCTTCAAAAGGGCCTTTCAATTATTCAAATCGGCTGACCTTAATACATCAATTAAAGAGGATACATTTCACAAGCATTGTGAAAATAATACACTTAAAATGATTAATCTGCTGTAATTAATTAGCAAAGTGTCCTTTCCACAGGTGCAGTTTTAATTTTAAAAGTTCAAAAATGTTTGCTGTGATCAAGTGTGCTAATTATTTCCAAGATTGACATTTTCAAGATTATGCACAAATGACCTAGAGACATTGATGAAGGACTGACACTTCTTTTCTAAATGTTTTCTTTACTTTTTTGAATATTTCACAGTTGTATGTAATAGTCAAAAATGTAAAAGAGGTACGCAACAAAATTGTTACAATGCTTGAAACCCTGCAAAATAATGAAACACCCTTATGAGCTGCATGTTGCTCAGAAATAACACTCATGACATTTACAATCACCAAAAAGCATGCAACTAAAAAACTGCAAGAAACCTCAAATGCACAGATGACTGTCTCTGCAAAATTCTAACCAACAAAAACATCTGCTCAACATTTTCACACAGCAAATATTAGTCTTCAGAAAGTCCCTCCCTCCTAGTTTTTCAAGTGTACTGTAAAACTTTGAGGCCTAAATGCCTGAACTCTGCTTGTAACATCTGAACTATGCTTAACATGATGTTTCTGATGAAATATCTTATGATACATACCATACAAGAAAACGATGCTCTTGTCTTCCTCCTCTGAGTAGCTCCAAAAGAGTTCCCTGCAAAGAAAACACCCAACTTCTTAATTTTTTTTTCTCCAAGATGGAAGAAACACTACATAAACATTTTTGATATTTACACAGCAGTAAGGAATAAGGCTACAAAGTAAAGTTGTACAGAAAAGAATTGGGTTTGTCCAAGTCTGGAGTTGGGCTGGAGTGATGTGATACACCAATGAATAGTGCATGAGTGTTGAACCCGAGACTGGTAACTATAACTAGGGACTGCTGAGAGACGTCACTGTGAGCAGAGTCTGCCAATCCACACAGGCTGTGCACCAAACAAAAGAAAATATGTAATATATCTTTTTTTCTTAAATCCTTTTTTAAGATGGTTGCTGAAAAGCCAACCAGCAACTTTTACATGCAAGACAAAAGGCCATTAATTAATGCACATGATAAATTGTAACTGTATAGTGTTTCTGCATCATTAAGTTAAAAAAGCCTCCTAATCTAAGTAATTAAGAGGCAAAGTACAAAATGTTGGTGTTTGTGCTTTTCAGAAGACAAACAATGCAACATCAGTAAGAAAAACACACATATTAATCATTTGAAGCCTGAGCAAATTGGCTTGATTTCATTCATCATTCAGAAATAACCTCAAAAATGTCAAGAAATTAGTTAAAAAGAAAAAATCTGAAAATTTGTTTTAAAAATGAAGAGGAAAAAAGTTACAAAACAACAAGCAAACAAACAAGGAAGTGACCCTAAAAAAATACACTGATTTTGAAACATGATTTTAAATATGTAATTGTGTAATTATGATAATTAGAAACATCGTTTTTCCAAGCTTTTATCTATCTTCCCTTGACATTTTCCCTTGCTTTTAAAAACAATTTTGATAACCTACAAATTTCTTGCAATTTGTTGAAAACTTCTTGCCAGTTGCCGATTCCCTTTTCTCACACTTTTTTTTTTAAAAGAAATCACACCATTTGTTCAGGGTTCAAAGGTGTGAAAGGTGTCTGAAAGCAGCATGAGAAATGTGATGTCGCTCCAGGTTTCAAAGGTTTAGAGTAACTGTTATATTCAAAGGTTTTGGCACAGTGTGCTTCTACAGTACTTGTCACTGTAATATGAGTGTAATTCTGTATATATTGTAATGTATATCAAAACAGTACTTCACTGGAAAGCTACAAAATGTGGAAGAATGAGGTAATCAATATATTGCCCTGTCATTAGTGATAGAATTTCATGGAAGTAAACAAAATGCCGGCCAAGCTTGTTGGAAGAAGGCTCCCTTTTAATCATTAATAAGGTGCTGCTACAAACTGGGTCCTGGTGCAGACACACTGTCTTTTGTCATGGAATCACTAAACGGTGTCAAGTCCTATTTGTAAACGCCCTCAGTTTCAAATTTATACTTCTTTGACTCTTTAAAGGTGACCTCAATTTTTAATCACACAAAAGCTGCTGATATTTTTTTTTTTACAGATTTGCTTGAATAATAAGGATCAAATGTGGCACGATGTGTTTCCGCACAAAAAAAGCAGTGTAAAAAGCACAGAATATGTTGCATTATTTTGCTAGGTTGGGGCATGCTTTAGCAACTTCTATTCAATGCAACTTCAATTCAACGCTGGAGTACAACTCATCATCTCATCAATTACACATACAGCCAGTCTGTAAGCCATACGTCAAAGTCTAAAGTTGCTGGTATCCGATGAAACAAGGCAATAAATTATTTAGGCGCTCCAGTCAGGGTTGCATGTGGCATCCTCATTATGTGGAGGTATCACTGTTCACAACAAAAGAAATAGATTTTGCTCAAAGGAAAGAACAGGGAAACATGTTATCTTCATAATAATTTAAATTTTTTTTTTTGCTGCACTTGCCCAACTTTAGTCCTTTAGTCCCATAGTCCTCTATGTTCAGGGATATACATATATATATATATATAGATATATATATATATATATATATATAGTACAGAACAGACCTAGAACAATATTTAGTTGATGTGTACCAAACAAAACATCAAGGTTAACTTAATGCAACTTCTTATCTTGTGTAAAGACTGTAAAGGATGCATCCTTTTCCCAACTGCTGAGCTGGAAGTGTGTGACACTCTCAGTGACATCAACCTGACCACTCTGCTGAGGGATTCTTCCTTTAATTACATGATTCACTAACGGCTACGAGGGGTTGAGGAGATCCTAGTTCCTCCAGGATGGCCGGTAACCGTGTCAGCAATCGTGCAAAGTTACTTGTAGTCTTATATTCCAACCTCATATTCTGTCATCAAACACAACGTTGAGTACTTTGAAGTTGGCATCAGCCACCAAACCAGTTTGCCATGGTTGAATTTTCTGATCTAATAAATTTATTTATTTATTTTTTTTAAACAATTACGCGCAACCCTACTTAGCATCAGAGAATCTTTCAGTGGTGATGAGTGATCTCAAGTACAAGATATCAGGTTAAAAACAAAGATTTTTAATATCTATGCACAGGGTTCCTACAGCTTGAGGTATGTTAGATTAGATTTAGGGCTTTTTAATGGCACTTGGAATGAAATTTAAGGCCAGTTTTACAACAACAAATTTATATTGTATTTAGAAAATATAAAAGGTGTTAGCAGTCATTTTTAAATTTTACAATGCAATATCAGAAAAATGATTCATAAAATTGAAATTTCCATGTCTGTGCATTTTTAAGATTTTTGATTTATTTAAGAAATTTTTATACCAATTAAGGGCTTATTTTTAGATTAGTTCAATGCCTTTTAAAACTTTTTAAGGATCTACGATAACCCTGTATGCAGTGAACAAGAGAGTTATAATTTTTATTTTGGATTACTATTTATGTAACACTTATGAATATGCATGAGCAAGCAACCAAACCCTTAAATTGACACCTTTGACAAAGTCGTCTAGGGTGAACCACAGAATGATTTGATACCAACCATGCAATCTTATCCCATGTCGGTTCAGTGTCCATAGCCCTTTTTTGGCTGTAGACTGGTTATCACCATCTTGTTTGTGCTCCAGTGGCTCTGTGGGCACCACCTGACAGCGGTGTAGTGTATCCTTATGACACATTTCTCTCGAACTCTCTGATGGGGGAGTTTGGCAACCTTCATCACTGAAACACAGCCAAAGTGCATCAGTATTGTTAGTGTTAGTGGGGGGTATTAGGCAGCAAGCACGTAGGTCCTGACCTCAAGTGACCTAAGGGACTTAAAGATAAAATTCATTAGTCAGAATAATGATTGGTTTGTGTCAACTGTCTTGAATGGGAATCCATTTTAATAATCCATACTTTCCAAAAAATAGTCCAAAAATATAAAAACTAGAGTGCTAAAACTCAAATTTGTGATGTCATAGGTTGGATTTTTTTATTGCTGATATCTAACATATAAAAACTCATTTGGCCGTGAACCAATATTCATATATCCACTTCTTGTCCCGACCTAAGTTAAGCGATCATCAAGTCTCTTCTGTCGTGGAATTTACATCATATTATGCTTCGTCTTATTGTGATGGCACACCAGCAGATGGAGACAAAAAATAAAAATTCAATTTCTGAAAATATTATCATGCATCCCTAGTCATAGGGTATAAAGTCTGTAGCTGCTCCATAGACAGTAAATTGGGAAATATGATCACAATGACACTGAGAGCAGCCGGGGGATGCTCTGTGTATATGGGTACATTTTCAGTTTCAAAACTGAGAACACTACAATAAAAATATAAGATATTTTGGGTATGAAAAAGAAGACACATTTTCTGTGGGTCCACACAAGGCTCCCATTAATTGTCTGTGAGGCAGCCCCAGACTTTTTACCCTGCAACATCACAAGATTGAGATTTACTTCTCTGGTTTCTGGCTTTGAGAGAGATGCTCATGTTCACTATTATGACTAACTTTCCTAGACCACTGAAATAACATAGTGGAGCTCTTAATTTGGATGATGATCTCTATTAATGTCATCAACAAACCCTTGCACTCTACGTTATTCAAACAGACAAAAATGTTCAGCCTATTTGGGGCACAACTTTGAACAAAATGTGTGCCCACACTTTATCCTATGACATATCACAGTCCTCCTCAAGACAGGTTTTTTTTTTTTTTTATTCAGTTAGTCCCAGTAAGTCTTTAATGCAATGTCATCATGGTGCACAAGGTTAGATCAGCCTCTAGCAAAAATACACTCTGTCTAGATACAGACCACTTGATACAGTCTATGAGATGAGGTAATACTTACTGTGTTTGGGCTACCTGCCTTAGACACAGTTACTGAATAGAAGCACCACCTGGTGGCCAAAGAGGTAATTTTAAAAAAAATAAAAATGATTCTCTAAGTATAATAATTTGTTGTAATTTGTGGGACATTTCTTACCAAGTTGCACATTGCCTTTCCCCTCTGTTTCTGAAAGAAATAGCAACAATTTGCTTGGGATTTAAAGGTTTAAATACTAGTGAAAAGTATTAAAAGCAGTACAAGAGATGAAACTCCAGGTTTCTCAAGGTGAAAGAAACGTATTTTTTGTTACTTAAACACAGGATATATGGACATTTTTAGCACAATTTCATGTAGTTTAAGACCTTCTAAATATATTTAAAAAGAATATGTAATACCATTACTGTTGCAAAAGAAATCGACATAACAAACTACAGTGAAACATCGTTATTTAAAGTTCGTTATTTAATTTGAATAACTGAAATACTCAGTGCGCATTAGCTAACATAACTTCTCAATGCCAAAAATAAACTGGCGTTAGACCCAGTCCAACAAAATATTTCATGTATAAAAAACTACATGACAAAATATTCTTATTCTAAGCTACTAACAAGTTTTAAGACTTTTTAAGAATCCGCAGGTACCCGCTTAAAACTGGACTAATATATTCACACTGTGTACGGGCGCAAAGGTAAGCTAACGTTACTCTGAGCTAAGCTAACTAGCTCTAAAACCAGCTAAAATGCTAGCAATGACTGCCACTTATGCTAAAGTAACTTCTCGGGTTAACGTTACCTGTTTTACAATGGCCGAACTTTTGCTGATAATCTTTAAAACCGATTTACACAAGAGCAAAATCTGGTGACTGACATTTTACTTACCAAGATGAAGCTTACAGTCAATGGCTTAACGGTTAGCTCAGTGCGCGAGCTGATTTTACCTGAGAAACGTCCAGCTGTCAACACTAGCAACCGCACGCGCACGCGCACGCCCTGGTCCTCTGGGGGCCGTAAACAGGATTTGTTTTGGGGCCCCTCAGTGTAAAAGGTTTACATGACACTGAACCATCTTTAGTTTAAGCAGACATAATGTATAAACAAGCACTGTCAGACAGGAAATCTTTCCTGCCACAAGCCATCCACCTGTACAATAACTCACCTGTCTGCGCTTTAAAACTCCGGTCTTAGCTCCATGTCACTCTACACTGCTGACTTTATTTTTTATTTATATTTATTCAGATACAGTTCCGCACTTTACACATGTATATATGTAGATATGTACAGTCTCTTAGTTTTTTTTTTTTTTTTTTTTTTTAGGTTTTTTTTTAAGCATATTCCTTTATATTCTATTAAATAATGTGTGCTCTTTATTCTCTGTTCTTACTGTATGGCGCTGCTACATCCCAATTTCTCAGTTTTGAGATCAATAAAGTATATCTATCTATCTATCTATCTATGATGTAAAGACTAAAGTGAGAGAAACATCACTAGCAAACCAGTCTATAAACAGACTACAGTGAATACAGTATATATATATATATATATATTTGTATATATATATATATATACTCCTGAGCCACAATCGCCCCATAACTTGTCACTATTTGTTTGCAAAAAAGGCACAAGATGCTAGGAAGGTCCGTTTTTAACATGTTGTCTCTTATTTACTTAAAAAAATGAACGTTTCCAGACCAGGGTACTCAAATCTCCATTCAATTTGAGAAATATCTTTAACTAAAACAGTCAGTCAACAGTCAACAGTAAGTACACTTATTGTTGTTGTTGTTATTAATAACAGAAAATCATCAGTGTTGTCGTTACTTTTGAAATGTAATAGGTAACACATAATAGTTACTGCTTATATCTGTTGATGGTCAGGGCCGACTGTGCATGCATTGAGGTTACAGTAGCAAGAAAAATAAAAATTAAATTGAATTCAATTTAAATGAATTGAAGTTTGCTTTTTTAACTTATGCCATTTTATTTTGCAGGCAGCATCATGGCAGACAGTGGATGACAAACAGTGAATCTTTGTCCCAAAAGGTCAGAGATGAAGGGTCAGTTTCACCTTAAAGTAGTCTATATTGTTATCAGTTGTTTATCTATAAAAGCAAATCATTCATTTAGTTACTTTGTTCAATATGTATCAATATTTGCAGCAGCTACTTACATCCTCTGTATTTTTTGGCAACTAAAAAAAACATGTTTACACATTTGTCACATTTCACACCTTTCACTTGAGTCATTATGAACATGTGTTTTTTACAGCACCTCAAGGAAAGATATTTTCTCTCAAATTTTCCATTTGATTAAAGTGAATGTTCGCTTTAAAACAACGTGAGAGTTCAAGCAATTTTTCATGCCTAAAGTCAAACACGTGGTTTAATTAAATGTCACACACATGCCCTTACATGTGCTTTTACTTAGTGATAAAATCTGAATGTTACCAAAAAATTAGCCATAAATAATCACTTCTTCGCTGGCAGTCAACTTCTGTTACGGCTGAAATGGCTCTGCAGAAAAAGTTAAAGACAATAAGCTGTCTCTAATGCTCCTGAAAAGTCTGGTTTCATATTAAATATTATCAGTCTATGTTTATGTGTGAATTTAAATGCAGCAGACAACAAATAATCAATATTGTATTTGTCCCCTATATGTATCTAATAGTATTTTCATTGTCATCAGTTGAATTATTTCAACTGATGAAGGTGGAGGACATGCAGAGCGCCAGCCTGAAAACTTGTCAGCAGCTGGTCCAGACACGGCTCTCTGCAGCCACGTCTGAAACCCCAGGCCACACAAGCTGCACACAACAAAGATTTTGGGAAGGGGTGACGAACTGGCTGGAAATACAAGCTCTATTCATAGGAGAGCAACAGGCCCCTCTGGGGAAATGGGGAGCAGCAACACAGACCAGCATTATGTACTGGTCTGCTGGCACAAGTAGACTCTCCAGCTCTAATCGCTCTTAAAGATGTGGACCAGCTTAGTCAAGCCCATGAGACCACGGACACCCCCGCAGGTAGTGAAACCTCCATCACACGGCATCTCACTGACACAGACTCAAACAGAGACTCTCATGGGAACATGTCAACAGCACTAAAAACTCACATTGTACCCACAACAGGTCAAATGTTACAGCGTAGAGCCCCTTTAAACACTTCCCTTTTTTACTTTAAGATTAACTTCACAGCTGAAAGAAATTTTCCAGATTTTCTAGTTTCTAGTCTAATTTTGTGTTTTTTATCTAAGGACTTAAAACATTCTTTTTTTGGCAGAACTTATGACTTTTAAATAACTTCTTGCTGGTTGCTCTACTTGTTTTTAAGCTCTTATTTTTTATGACTTTAAAATATGCTCTTATTTTGGTATTTTTTGTCTGTTTTTTTAGGCTAATGCTTTTATCTTGTAGCATTTTGGGATTTGTTCCAAATGTAAATTACATTACAAATAAAATCTGTTATTTATTTATTCATTGAGCCTGAAAGTGAATTTCCAGGGACAGGGAAAACACAAAACAGTAAATACTTGAGACTACACCCAGATAGTGAGAAGCCAAGTTTGTTTTTATGTATTTTAGCAACAAGTCAATTCAAACACAGAGTGCAAAGAAACAAATTATTAAATAACATTCAAATACAATTAAAATCATATAACTGAAGCCATTTAAAGGGAAGCCTGACTTCAGCTTGCTCTCTAGAAAGAAATACCTCCATCTAGTGTTCATACCATTTTATTCACTAAGTAAGGAATCATGGGTAAAATTTTTGCCTCGCCTATTGAGAACACTGACTCCATCTTCATCAGAGCGAGTTAATGTCCAAGCAACGTAGAGTATGTCACTGAATATTATACCAGCATTGTCATGTAATTATTCATGAGGACAGGCTCTCAGATTTGCTTCCATTTTTTCCCCCCCTGTCTCCAGGAGACGCTGCATCCTTTCGGCCACATCCATCTGACAAGCAGGCAGGCAGTGTGGTGGGGGAATTAAAGTGACACAGCAACCCTATGTGAAAGTAAAGCAGAGCAGCTCACAAGGGTGAGATCTTTAAAGGGGGGAGTAGCCTTTTTATAGACTCGCTGAGGATCAGAGCCTTAAAGGAGACAGGAGTAAAATTGTGGATAACCTTTAATTTATCTCTGGACAGGGGAATAACTGGATGCTTTGTTTTTTTTTTATGCTTTTCTCTCTATTTGTAACACACAGATGGACAAGCAGCTGATGCAGAGGGCAGTTCTTTGCACGGTGCACTTGGAAAGCAAGGACCCGAAGGCATCTTGAAATAGAAATTCAAAAGAGGAGGAGGAAGAGAGAGAGGAGGGGGGTTTAGAGGGAGAGCATTGGTATGCCAGGCTCAAAACCTAGCATGGCTGTGCAGAAGAAACACAGTGACATCCCTCCATCGCAGGGACCACTTTCTACACGCACCATCGAGAGCCAGAGGAAGAGGAATGGATCTGAAAAAACAGGTTAGCAGCTTTAATGCGTGCTTTTGTTTTGGAAGGATTTCTGACCAAAGCGAGCCTTTTTTCTTGAAGCAAAGGAGAGTGACCGTAGATCCCAAACACAGATCATCTGATCATATTGATGACGCATGAATAGATTATACATTTAAGAAATATTAAATCATTTTGTGACTGAGAATGGCTGTAAAGATGAGGAAATCAGGAGGCATCTGTGGACAAAACATACATAGAATAATCATCCTGATGTTATTCAATTCTAAAGGATTTTTTCCTCCTTATGCATTTATATGAATTGTTAATTGGTCTTGTGAGGCGGCTTTATGTCTTGACCTTTTTCATTGTTTGTTTTAGTCATCTCCATGAGGACTGATCAGGTGCTAGCGCATCTCTCCGCCTTTTATACGCAGGCAGTTTATAACAGCTCTTTCATTTGCAGGCTGACCCTAAGGCCATCTCAGTCCACAATAGCCACTATTTGGGACCGATTATTCAAGCTAATTTGTTACGTATATTTACATAACAGCTCCTTCATGTCATCTGCCATGCTAAAAGATGCATTTACAGATAGTTAAAAATCCAAAATACCAAAGGAATATTGTCAGATTATGAGAAGCAAAACTGGAAAAGCTCAGAGGTGGGGCTATTTTTTATTTAACTGAATAACGTGCTTTTTTCTTAACTTTTAGATAATCGTGGTAATATCAAGCCAAACACACAGGCAAAGAAAACAGCCTGCTTCGTCAACAAGGCTGCCCAAATGTGCAACACAGCCACTTCACCGCGGGCCGCTGCAGGTTTGATACAGCACTCACATTCACCCACATTTCACCAGGCAGCTGTCATATTATTAAGATTTTAGATAATGACTTCAATAGCATGAGTTTCTTTTACACACACTGACTCGATTTTGGTGTAATGTGTAATATAACTAATCGCAGCGGTGGGACCAAGTCATTGTTTTGCAAGTCAAAACAAAGTCTCAAGTCTTTTACTTATGTCCCATTTCAAGTCCAAAGTCCTAAACTTTAAGCCTTAAGTCCTGATCAAGTCATAATGCGCTCGGACGTAAGTCAGACCTAAGTCACAAATTTAATGACTTTAGACTCAACTTGACAAAATCAAAAAAGACTTACAACTCAACTTGGACACCAACAACTCATGACTTCACTTGGACTTGAGCTTTTTGACTTGAAAAGTAAGTGAGACCGCATATTTTTTGTATTATAACAAAATTAGTTGCTGGGAAATGCTTGGACTGAATCGCATTGACATTTGTCAGTTCAGGAAATGAAGGGGTATTAATTGATTTGGCAAGCTTCCAAATACCATGTTTTTTTTATTATTTGAGCTCGGGGGGAAGGTATTTTCAAGTCAAAAGGCTCAAGTTACTACTGAAGTCACAAGTCATTGGTGTTAAAATCAAGGGTTTTAAGTTTCATTTAACATTGGGAGGGGGACTCATGAAATTTGACAGGTTTGGGGTTCCTTCTCCCCAAAATTTTGAGCATCACACACACTTGGTTTAAAAATTCTGGTGAATTTTCATACACCATTTTCTGTACTTTCTGCACCAATCTATGGTGGAAATGTTGCAAATTTGGTCAAAATAAAAGTCCTCTTCTACTGTCATTTTTTATTATTATTTTCAATACTGAGGGGGGCGTGTCCTCTTCGTGCTCCCTGAAATCTACACCTATGGTTGAAGTCAAGTTGCCATTCCTAATTTGATTCTGACAATTTGAGTCCAAAGTCATCAAATTCACGACTCGAGTCCACACCTCTGACTACTAGTATATCTGTTTAATTTATGGCATCAAACAACCAGTGTCTAAAAATACATTATTTTGGGTTTCTAGTGGCCGCTGGACCAAATGTTGATGAGAGGCTGAAAGCTGCTCGGGAAAGACGAGAGGAGCATCAGAGGACACTTGGTATGTGACACTATTAATGCATTGTCCTCAATTTCTGATAAGATTAACATACATAACCGAATAATCTATTTTTACTGGTTCACTTTTTTTCCCTCAGCCTCTCGGGAAAAGAGCAGGTTGGAGCGGGAGCAACGAGCCAGGCGGTACCATGAGCAACAACTGCAGGAGCGCAAGAAGAAACTCCTGGACCTGAGGCTCAAAGAGGAGAGGAAGCGCGCTGCTGTGGAGGAGAAGCGCAGGCAGAGACTGAAGGAGGATAAAGTGAGTTTTGATGGTGGAAATCAAAAACGTTTTATTTTTAGTGAGGCTGATGTTTTCCCGGGCAGCTCTGGGTTGAGTAACAAAAGCTTGTTTTCCTGAATTAAGGAGCGATATGAATCTGCAGTGCGTAGGACAGTGGAGAAGAGCCAAAGGGCCCAACACAACCACAGTCAAAACTCCAGAGGAAGGAAGCTCACCAAGAACGGTAAGTACAAATAGATGTGCTTTCTTATTTCCTCTCTTTCAACATAATCTTTCTAAACTCATAACACTTAACAGTATCTGTTCTCTGTATCTTAACAAAACAATTCTTGGAGTGCCTTATCTTTTTGTTTCTGCTGCACTTAAAACCGATCAATACGCTAGTTCCACGTCGCTTGCCTCTGACAACATGGGAGAAGAACTTGGTCAGTCGCCTGCTTACCCCTACATGCTCTTATCTGGCCAGGAGCAAGAGTGCTGGTTGTCAGTCAGGAGAAGAAGGTACTCTCCCCCATGATAACAGTATGCGCCCTGCTTTAAAGGAACAATGTGTAAGATTTAGGGGACTTTAGTAGCAACTAGTGGTGAGGATTGCAGATTCAACCAGCTAAAAGTTAGAACGGCTTCAGTGTTCATGTTCAAGAGGTTTTTACCAGGAGAATTATCCACAGAGGTCTTTTCCTCTGTGGATAAGGTGATTGAAACCAGTAAAAACACTGAATAAAGCAGTAACATGTAACAAATCAGTAGCCCTTTTACACAGAGAATGCATAAGAGCCCCACTGCAAAATCTCTTCTTCATGCTGCCTTTGCAGTTTTACACAGAATTACACTGCTGCTATACTGTCTGATTTTAGAAAGCATGCCGGCATCATGGAAACAAAAGAAGTGTGACATTTCACATAACAGCGTCTGCCTCTAGTGTGACATATAACATAAGCGTTGGCAGCACTTTATAAACAATAACAATGGCAATACATGACAATAATAAACATTTACTATTCCAGTTATGTGGTGGCTGATGTCGTTCTCTGCTCTGAGGGTAAGGAGCTCCCTGACCTTATTGTTTTCGCAAATTTTCGGCCACTATTCTTCTTGAGTTAGCCACTTACTGCTGCTAGCTGCTTCCCATGGTGAGTTGCACGCATAACACAGTCAGAACAACACGTCGTCCAACCTATTGTCCCATCCGTCTGGCTTTCCTTTTTACACAGATCTTAATCTCAACCTTTTGCCTCTGATACTTAAAATTCAGTCCTTCAGGAGGTTTTCACCTGGAGATGAATTATCTGCCAAGGTCTCCTACACAAATAAACCAGGTGATTAAAATTGGCAAAAACATGCAAAAAATAAGTATTATGTTTAAAATAAATATGGGTTTAGGGATGCCCCAGTAAGGTGATTGTGCCCAGTCTCAGATGATTATACCCTAAAGAAAACATACTTATTATATTTCATTTATTCCAATATATCCCCTAAATCCTACAAACTGGACCTTTAACATTATAGCAATGCTAACTGTAGTGCTTTTTTAAGATGCTACCTTGACTAACCAACAGCTCGTTTCCCTCTCTGTTTACGAACTACATCACAATTCCCTCACTGGTTCCATCATATTTGCACAATTCCTCCGCTTTCCAATAATTATGGCACAAATCAATGGCTCAGTTGTCCATGTTTGTCGCCGTGCAGTTTCATTCCACTCCATGAATTCAACCACCAACATCACCCCTCCCAAACCCCAGCAGCACTCTGGTTCAGTCCACAACAGGCCTTCATCTGCCTCCCTGAGTCCAATGCAAAGAAGCATCAATGCGGCACAGGTAATTCTAGCTGTATCTCTTTTTTAGTGTTTACTTTTTCAGTCGGATTTTTGAAAAAAAAAAAAAAAAATTATTCTGATGATCATTATGGAGGGAATTAGGACTTATAATAATTGTCTGTATATTCTATAGAGAAATTAGAAGAAAATAGAAATAGAAAAATTAGTATGAGAAAAAATGTGCATTATACTACAATATATAATAGAATATGTATGTATAACTATAAAATTATATGAAATTTATTTTGTATAAGAAATATGTATAAATATGTCAATCGAATTTCAGTGTGCTAAATATAAATGCAAAAGTAGGATGGGTACAAATTAAATGTGACTGTATTTTACATTTTAACTGATTTAGTTCAATTATTGTGCATAATAATGTAAAGGGCTTCATGTCGGTTTTGCCCATTGTATAATTTTGCAGCTGAGACAATAGAGTTGAAACAGTCATAAATATAAATAATAGTAATAATTTCTTCTTTCTGGTTTAGATAAAAGCAGTAAAACAGCCAAACACTAATAAGAAGAACTCAAAACCTAAATCACCTGCCGTCAGTGTGAAACCACCCAAAGTCACACAAAGCAGAACAACTTCCCCGTCACCTGAGCGGTAGGTCAAATGTTTGTGACCAAAAATATCCACTGTAAATTTATGATATAGTACCTGTAATCTGAAACAAAATGGGACGTCTGCTGTCTTCTGCTGCATCTTAAAGAACCCCCCGAAGATCAATCAGCAGACATTCGACCCCGCTGCAGCTCGAGCTCCCGTCGGTCCCTGAGGAAGATGTTGCTGTTTGTGGCTCTGCCCTCTCACCGGGTAACTCAAGGCCTCTCAGGACACCACCTGAAGGTCAGCGAGAGGAAATGAGGGATGAAAATACACCCGAGGTTCCATGTTTGAACCTGCCCGACAAAGACACAGCAGCTATGAACAGAACCGCGGGACATGGAAGTAAGCTGCAGAAATGCGCAAGTGCAAGATATAAAGAGGTATTTAAAGTGTTTCAGGTACTGAAGCTGATTATTTCTCTTCAGGTCCTCCCCAAACGCCTCCTCGTGCAGCTCCACAGCCTTCTGAAGTCGTGAGTCGACCCTCAGCCGGAACTACAGACCGAGTGGAGGCCTCACGTCTCTTGGCTGAAAAGAGGAGAGAGGCTCGAATGCAACGGGAGAGAGAGGAGCAGGAGCGCCTCCAAAGAGAGGAAGCCGAAAGGTAACAAGCACCTATGAGACTTTCGTGTTACAATTTAAGGTCAAGGTATCCCTGAGGGTCAATTCAATCATGCACAACAACTAACAACACATCTGCAATGAAACAAGGAATTAATAATACTGCTAAGGAGTACAATAGAGCAGGGACAAATGATTTTTTTCAAACTATTTGTCCTGCATCTGTATGCAACCAGATAGAAGCAGCTTGTAATACTTTTGATTTTTGGACATAAATTTATGAATTTGTGTCCAGGCGGAGTCGTGAAGAATTGGAGCGCAAGAGGGCAGAGGAGCGAGCACAACAGCAGGCCGAGGCTCAGCGTCTCATTGAGGAGAAGAAGAGGCGGGAGGAGGAGGAGCAGAGACGAGCTGAGGAAGAACGAGCTCAAGCTATGAGGGAGGCCGCCCTTCTGCAGAAACAGGTGGGAAATGCAAACATTCCTGCACCTACAGGCTTCCTCATGGATGCTTTTTGTGTTTATTTCACGCATTTACTTGAATGGACAATCCCTCTATTTCCTTTTCTTTGTCTTAATCTTTTTATAGAGAGAGGAGGAACAAGCCAAAGAGATGGCAAAAGCAGAGCAGATGAAACAAGAGCGAGAAATGCTCGCACAGAAAGAGGAGGATGCTCGCCAAGCCAGAAAGAAGGTTTGACAATGTTTGAGGATGCTGACAATGTTAGATTTCTAAAGAATAAAAATATTAAAGTTTGTGTCTCATTTAAGAGACTAAATGATACGAGAAAGCCCACCATGTCAGTGTTTTAATAAAGGTTGTTTTCTTTTCCAGCGACTTGAGGAGATCATGCGGAGAACCAGAAGGACAGATTCTCCAGATACGGTGAGATTAACTAGTCAGGGAAAAGTACATAGCCCCTGGGCTCTTATGACTCACATCCAGCATCTACTAATAACTTTCCACCTCTGAAAGCTTTTCCTCCACCAAACTGGTTAATTCCTTTTATAACAGAAATCTGTACCGGTGAGGATTTTGCCAAATGAAGCCCAACCAAAGGAAAACACACAGCCTGTGCACAATGGCACCATAGAAGATGCCGTCAAGCTTCCAGTGGTGTCTAAGACCTCACAGCGGAACAACGAGGAGGACATGGTGCCTGTTGTGGCCTTCAAAGAGCGCAGGTCCCTCAGGACTCTCACAGGCTTGGAAGAAATCCAGACCCACCAACGAGCAGGTAAGATGCAACCAGCAGGTCACTAATGAACATGTCACTGTGGGAAACTACCAACCAGAGTGCAGACTGATTCTGAGAACTTTTTGCTCTGGCAAGTGAGTTTTTAGATGCCTAATGGACCATGAAACTTACTGACATGCTCAATCGTTCATTATGTTTGTTCCATATCAGCTTTATAAAGGCACGGCAGTGTATGCAAACCCCCCGATTAGAACCAGTCATTCATCTTTAACCGTGAGCTGTGCAGGCAGGGTGCAAACATCAGAAACTGTGCAGAACATCATATAAGGCTGCTAAACAAGAGTTAGGCACATGTGAATTTGAAGTCAGAAGTCATTTATGTTGCTAGATTATAAAGTGTCCCTGGTAGCTTGTATATGTAGTCAAATTATACAAGGTGGATCATGCGCACTTCCAGTCTAAGGTGGGTACAGATGCAGCAAATAGCAGCAATGAAAAAGAAGAGGCTGTGTGCACACTGAAATTTGAAGGCTCACAAGTTATTATCACCACGAGATTTTATCCTGCAAAGTTTGCATTGTGCAATAAAATTAATAAGATAACTAAGTCTTAAGATATTTAACCAGAGTTGACTCAAACAACACATAAACTTCAGTCTCCAGGGTAAAAGTCTTGTGCTGGACCCATAGGCTGCCAGGTGACCAACCAACATTTTAAACATAAGATACCTAATTGTCCTTTTTCACAGATATGTGTCTTCCTCAAGCTCTCAACAATCAACAGATTTTTTTGTGTACTGAATGTATAAAAAAAAGCTAAATTTTATGTTTCTCATAAATTTGTGAATTACTTCAATCTTGGAAATGATGAGTTTTTTTTTCTCAGACTATTACCCCTGCTCCCAGATCCACATTTATTTCTAATTTGGCCCTAATATGCTGTAGTAAATTTTTCATACAGCATCCCTGAATAAAAATTCTATAAATGCATCACAAATATTCCAATTATTTCTTGAGCTGCCGTTAAACATTTTGATATTTTTTTTCCTCCGTATTATTCCTCCCTCTTCAGAGGTCATCTGAGCACCTTCAAAGTGGGCAGACGTTCAAAGACTTTGTTGGAGAGCTGTGATTTCTCTGTGAACCACAGGAGCGACTGCAGCACAGCCATTCTGCTGCCCTTCGGCACCTTGACAGAGCATGTAAGATTACAGCCTTGCCTCTCTCACTGAAGACAACAGCATTTGGTCACTTTTCTGCGTGTAACTCGTGGCACAAGTATTGGGCAAGTTATTTATTATGTTCTTCAGTACAGCAGGTTTCTGAAATAATATCCAGAAAAAAAAACAGTAGATGTAGACAGTGGTAATGATAGTTTGCTACCGAGTGTTGCCTCTGTGAAATACTAGGAATAGCCATTCTAACAATCACAACATATGTTGGCCATATGCTTTTTGCTTATTCCTGATATTTCTTGCAGTTTAAGCACTTTTCCTTCCTCGGTTTAGGATAGCTCGAGTGGCCGTTTGTGTTAAGAACACAAGAGTTTAGGTTGTTGGTTAAAGTTCACCTCCTGCATAAATAAATTCCTGTCTTACCCTTCGATTTTGTGACATATAGCAATCACATATTTCAAAGCTGCTAAGGAACTTAGTTTCCAAAGACTTTGCTTCAGTTTTGTGAGTGTTGTTTTAGGAGATACAATGCACAAAGCCTTTATTGCACTGACGGCTGCTTTATTTGATATTGCGCAATCAATTTAGAAAGCAAAGTTTGAGGTGTAGAGGTTTATTATAATAACAGCATATAAAAACAAATGTATCTGATCATCAATATTTGATCTTATAGTAAGTATTACACATAACTATCACTTGTTAACCGGTTAAAAAGTGGAAATATATGCCATATTTCATTAAAGTTGATACTATGCCACATCTGTGCCTCGTTTTTTTAATTCATTTATTGACTGTAAACATAAAAACTGAAATAAAATATACACATTAAAACACAATAATAAAAAAAAAGTTCATCAGTGTATGAATGTAAACACCTTGCACCACACTGTGTGCATCACTCTGTATTCATGCCGAGAAGGTCAAGGGTTAAGAGATGATGGAGAAAGGGGCTGAATCATTTGCAGCAGCCGTCTGGTTTCTTCGGTCTGTGCATGCATCTTCCAGAGCTGAGCCTCCAACTCACTGTGAGCCAGCTGAGAGGAAAACTCTCCATCTGCAGAGATCGACAGCACGAAGCAGGATAAAATCTACTGAAGTGCAGTGCATGATTATTTTAAATGTGCTCAGGGAGATCATGTATGATAACATATTTATAATGGATTAAGTACCCTCAGTAAGTGTACATCAAACACAAAAAGGTGAAAAAACACAAACCTTTCTTGAGGTTAAATATTGTAACAATTCCAAGCTGCTGAAACTTAGCATCTTTCTTTGTGAGAAACACCAACAGGTACTCCAACATGGTGACATAGTGAGGTCTCAGCAACTTGGCCATTTCCCCTAAAACATGCAAATTATAACAACTTTTAACATGTATGATATAAAAACAAACAGGTTACCTAAAGGTGCAGTATGCAATTCTGGAGAAAGATATTTGATTAGCTGACTCTCATTTGCAGGTTGTCGCATACCAACACTTTTGGTTGGTGGTTTGGTCCAAATACCAACTCAAAGCAGCACTTTTAATTATTCTACTAGCCAGTAATACTTGCAGATAACATTACCAGTCATTTCTAGTATGCTGATGATGGCCGCACTGTTGTATGACAACTGAGGGTTTTGTATTTGTGCCGACATCCTCACAAGTCTTGAAACATGCTCTGATGTTATTGTCAACGACAAGTTTGACTTAAGTGGATCTGAAAGAGAGACAAAATGTAGAGGAATACAGAGATAATTTAAAATAATAAGTTAAAAACAGAACAGACAAATACAATGTCCATTAGCATAAATTAACAATAAACAACAAAAGAAGAAATGTTGTTGTTAAAAATGAAATCAAATAAATAAATTTTCATTTCTGTAGTATATATATATAAATAAAAATTGTATATATATATATATATATATATATATATATATATATATATAAAATTAGAACTACACATTTCCTTATTTTTTTTTTTAAGGATTTTATAACTTTCTTAATCTTTTCGTTTTGCAGAAGATTTCTTGCCAGGTTGATCATTGCCTTTTTTCTCTTTTTCGAAAGAAATCAAACAGCTTTGGTCAGGTTTAACTGTATGTGAAAGGCATATGAATACAGCAGAAGACAACTGATGTCAATCCAGGTTTCAAAGGGTTAATATATCAACACAGATCAATGTATCTTTACGCATAAAGTCCAGGTCACTCACCCCAGTTCATCAGGTGATGTAAGCATGATGTCACATGCAGTGATGTCTCATCTGATAGTGACGGAGACAGGAGGGCCCTGAGGAGTCCTGATAAACACGGACTTTCCATCACAGCCTGAATAACAAAGACGGGATTCAACACAACTTCAGACCAGAGTTTATCAACGCCTGGCACCACGCACAAACAAATCATTACTGCAGACACGTGACATGAAATCATGGACTGAGGCCTCGGTGTACCTGCTGATCCGTGCTGGAGCTGCACAGGTCAGTGATCATCTTGCAGCTGTGTGTGATTATGACAGAGCTGGATGTGTGACGATGAAGCAGCTGACCGACTTCATCCAACAGTCCTTCACTCACCAGGACATCCTGGAATCAAACCACGGATAAATTATCAAAAGCACGATGTAAACAGTACTACCTCATATAATTTTTTTTTAACATACAGTGAATTTAAGTTCAAGGAAACAGAAAGGAATGCCCCAATAGATAAAGATGCTTTTGTTGCTTTAACCTAACCACAGAGGAGTCTTGACGCAATCCCGGGACTCTGGTGTCTCCGTTCTGCACTTTGCAAATCCAGCACTGTACATAAATCTAGTGTTGCATTGACTAAAAAAAACGTTTTCTCTTAGCATAATAAGTTTGTACTTCTCACTCATTTTAGAATGTTTAAACCAAGAAGTCATCATGTGGTTGAGCATTTCTTCTGCTTTATGTTTTTATTATCTGTAAATATTACTTTTTTGTCTGTCTGAGTGTTTGTATAATAATTTCTCTATTTTCTTTTACATGTTCTAAAAAATAATCGGGGCAGCAATGATGTAGCCACCATATTCTAATTTTGAAAACAGTGTAGTTTTCCAGGACATAGTGCTGAAGAAATCGTACACTGTTCAGAGGGTGTGCACACAGGGCAGACAGAAGTATTACGGCTGACTCTATCCACACAGGAGAGGAGGTTTTCAGCAGAGCCCTCAGAGGCAACACACAGTCGAGCTCCATCAGCTGTTCCTGGATGAGAACTACAAAAAAAAAAAAGAAGATAATGAACAGCATCTGCTTTGGGGATGGTACCAGTCTGGTGTCCTTGTTTTTAATTACCATTTTTTGAGAGAGTTTGCAGGCATCTGCATGCTTGGATTGAATTCTGAAAAATGGAATTTATAAGATTTTCATTGGTTATTGTTGCTGATTTACCCTCATATGAATCTATCAGCCACTTAAGTTTATATCTACCTTTTGCACAGACGAAGACACGAGAGTCAGAAGAGACTTTAACAAAAAGTGACCCCCAATGCTGAGCAGCTTTGGGTGATGCTCCTGAACGGTGGCAATATTGCACAGAGCGGTGCAGCTGTAAAACTGAACCTCTGAATCTGAGGACTGCAGCAGAAGTATCAGGACAGGTATGGCCCCTGCCTGACACAAGATCCTTGTTGACCAGTCTGGAAAAATCAGAAAATATTCTGGTTTTCATGTTGTATTCAAGTAGCACTGGAGAGAACGTGAACACAACAGCTATAACAATATGTGAACATTGAGATTTAAAGGATATTATTTCACCTGACTGTGTGAGATGTAACAGAGCCCAGGTGGCTTTTTGTTGCACATGAGGGTCGTAAGATTTTGCTAAAGCCAACAGTGGCTTGATTCCATCCACCACGATAGCTTCTCTGTTTGATTCTGCATGAAAATTATCAAAAAAACATATCTTTAAACATATACTTAGATGATATAGACAGAACAACAATAATATGCTGTTTCTCTGCAGCCTTACACTTGATTTTGAGTGAGCTAGGGTGAATAAAAATGGAATACTGACGATACAGAGAGGCATTTTATGAAACACCTTACTTCTATTTCACCTTTCTGACATCTCCATTTGTTGCCATGCCAACATCCTCTGATTATTGTTTTGCAGCATAATCTCATTGAGTATTTACGACAGTGTGCAGTTACATTTTCAATGTCTTGCACTGTCAGATCCTACTTTAACACTATACAAATGGCTGACCAAATTAGTCATATAAACTTACATTGATTGCTACGTTTCTACATTTTTTTTACATTTTCTATTCCTGTCTTCACCAAACTTTTACCAAATGCTATTTATCTATTGCCTAGACAGGTTTGAGAACTTTTAAACAATTTAAAGACAGAGTCCTCCCTGTCTGTACAAACCTGAGGAGGCCAACATGGTGACGCAAGCACATGAGTGACACTGAGCGGCCGCATCACCAGACTGGAACAACTCCAGTATGGGCACCAGCATGCCCATTTCAATCACCAACTCTTTGCATACTGAAATCAGATTTTAAGGAAAGTAATTATGACCATCTGATCCATCTGTGCCCAAAATGCACATTTCAAAATCATGCCATAAAAAATATTATACATTAGTATTATTTTCTAGTTTCATTTTGTCATGATGCCACTATGTTTTTAGATGGAAAAAAAAAACAACACAAAAATGATTTTGTCCCCTAATATACTAAATGCAATGTTGATATTTTTATTATCACAGCCTGGGGTGTGTCAATGATTTACAGCAACACTGATTGTGACAATGCACCTAGTGGAAAAAGCATGTACTTTTTACCATATTCCAAATATGGTAAAAATGCATGTTTTATGCTTTGATGGCTGTGGGATCAAAAACTGCAGATTGATTTGGTTTCAATGGTGCATTTTTTAGCTCTTAACAATTTTGCTCACACTGTGTATTTTAGACTTATTGTAGGAGCTGAGCTGGAAATTCCATGACTGAACAAAAATACACAATCTTTCTAAAATGTATCCCTTATGCATAAACACAGCCAAAATTATCAAAAAATGAAGAATAAAAAGCACCTCAAATGTGCCAAACAGACCCTAAGGGTTAAACACCTTGTGGTTCTTATCGCTTACCGTTGTTTTTGACTAACAGATTGACCAAGGACAGAGAGATGGTCTTTTGCACATCTAGGTCAGATGACAAAAGTAAGGACATGACTGGCTCAATGAAGGCATCTGGTAGAGGTGATTTTACTGTAACACACAATGCAAAATTATTATTATTATTTTTTAAGCATTTTATGTATCACTTACATTTTGCTGCCCAAAGGATTTTTAGAAAAGCTGAAAAGGGATCTACAAGTTTAACACAATATCAGCTCATTAACTAAAGCCACATGTTAGTTATAGACATAAAATTGACTTGTGGTTCGTTTTGAATTAAAGTCCTTAAAGATATATGCCACCTGTCTTCTATTAACCTCAACGAGGTAAACACAGAAATCTGTCAACTGTAACATTTATGCAAATATATGAAGTCAAAGATTTGCTTGCAATTATTATTATCATGTTAAGCTCTTTGAGTTGCTCTTGCTGTATGAACTGTGCTATACAAATACTAAATTATAATAATTATAAAAACTGGAAGTAATACTTTATATGAGATGTTACTTCATCTACCCTTTATTATAATAAAATTTGGGATTTAAACATAAAACCCATTTATTCTGACACTATGGCCCACACATGCTGGGAATTTTCCGCCAACACTGAACAAAAAATGCAGTTGGAAATTTGCATGATACCAGTCATACCCGTTCCAGTGCTTATCTCCACAGTGAGATATGAGAAACATGATGTGCAAACAATAGCCTCATTCTGTGTGCCACTGAACTAAAGCATGGGCAACAATGAAGATAGTTATAAAAATCTGTCTGATTTGTTTACTCACAGTGATGACTGAGATGTAAATAATACAGGGATGCAGTCATTTGTAGATCACTGCTCTCTGAGGTTGCAAGTCTGCTCAGTGCTTGTAGACTTTCTTCATTAAGTAGTTGAGTTTCATCATCTAAGAAAAAAAACAGATTAATTAGCATTTCCAAAACTGAAGATATGATAAGTGACTCATTTTATGCATATTTTATGAAAACTCACAAGCACAAGAGTTTTTATCAATTACTTTTATAAACAAACAAAACAGAATTTTCTTATGTTGAGAATACACTGCTGATCTAACTTACCAGCTAGCAGGGCACGTTCCCACAACACTGGCTAATGTTACCTACAAGTTGCAATAATGTTTAAAAGAAAAACCGTTTTGATCTAATGTCCGAGGAACATTTTAAAGATGTTTATCATTTAAAATAATGTCCCTTTAAGGTTGAATGTTGACTAAGACGTAATGTTATAACTGCAACAATCTGAGGATGTTTTGGGTGATGTTGAGTCCTATTTATAAAACGTTCCCATAATGTTACATGAGAACAAAAGAGGAACATTTTAAAAGCAACATTCAGAACATGTTATTGAGGACTGAGATTAAAGACCATTTTGTAAAAAAAAAAAAATTAAAAAAATAATGAAAAAACAAAATAAAAATAATGCAATGTGATAATTTAACATTTTAAACAGAACATTTTAAACGTGCTTTTGATGTTTATAGAGAATGTTACCCCAACTTTAAGAACACTCTGGGAACTAAAAAAAAACTCGACGCTGAAAACGTTACTAAACACTGCATTTTTTGCATTGTAACATACTCAGAATGTTTTTAGACCCAAAAATATCTAGCTGGGTTTGTCTGCTCTAATGTAATTTACAGCTCTGTATAACATGTTAGAATTTGTCTCACGAATAAAAAACACAGACTTAGTCAGTCCAAGTGTGTTAGCTCTCCACACAAACCTGTCTACAACAAAGAAAATGAACGGCTGCGTGTTCCTACCGTGCAGCAGGTGTGAAGTGGACAACTCCCGAGTTGTCCTGCGCAGAAGAATCCTCTCAGGTGTGGTCCTAAAGCACGTGCATTGAGAAATTTCCCTGAAAACGTCTCTTATTTTTTGTCCAAACTCTGTGCAGAAGTTCCTTAAATGAACGATGAATTCTTTGAGCAATCTGCAGCAATTTTCACAAAAGCTAGAAGCCATGACTCCATCTTCAGCAGAGAGGCATGGCACTTGCCTGTTGTCACACAACCGCAGACACACCTACCGGGGCGTCACGTGACTGTCAGGTAGCCTAAATGTTCTTTGTTGCATGACACTGTTCAAACACTTACACAACTCTTATTACAAAGCAAAATAATGGATGTACAATCATCATTTTAATGTTATAAGTGATCCTTTTCAGACATTAAATAATTATGTTTGTTTGCTGAATATGTCCGATGGGCATTCTGATGCTTTTTGTTGTTTTTGGTTCTACTCATATTTTATTTTCGTTATCTTATTTTTTTTTTTTTTTTTGCCATGTTCAAATTGGGTTGTCTGAATGTATTGCACCTCAGGGTGAGGCATTACTTATTTAGTTATATATTGCATAATGATAATAAAGGCTTTCTTTTTTCTGTCTAAGTTTCTAAAACATTACAGACTAATTTTATCAATTTTAATGTAACAAAATGTACATATTTTCACACACTTTACATTCTTAGCATTTTATGCCTATTTAATTTAAAAAAAATACATTCTAGTGTTAAACATGGTGGCATAATGTACTTTTCTTTTATATACATATTTTTATATAGTTGTTGTTTTCCATACTTTTTTATCTCAACATTTTTATATTCTCAATAAGCTAAAATTAAAGTGGTTCTGATTATTTCCATGGTAACGCTCGAGAGACTGTTACGTAACGCGAAGATCCTCAAATCTCATTGGTGAATTTGTTGTTGTTGTGTGTACGTCACAAACATGGCCTCTACGCCCCGCCCTCACTGTGTGGTTGACTTGGAAACCGTCGCAGCGTCGTCGGAGAAGTTGGAGGACAGCACAATCACTGCAGGGTAGATACACGCAGTTATCCTCAGCGGACCCAAACCCAGCTTTTTAAAACACGTTTGTGTGGACTTTGTTTTGTTGTGAGGCTCAAACTGTTTGTTAAATAAGCTTAATCGCCCTCAGCCAAACGTGGCAAGTCAACAATGCCACTTATCCTAGCTAATGTTAGCACTTAGCAGGCTAACGTACCTAGCAGTTAACTGTTAGCTTCTCAAAAATGTTGTTTTTTTTAGCCTCGCGGAAAATACGACGTGTGTTTGCTACGCTGTTGTTATCCAAATTGTGTAACCAATAGTGCCCTTTACAAAGCAGTGTATGATCCAGCAGAGATTTTGTTCACAAGGTTAACGTTATCCCTGTTTTGTTTTGGCAGGATGAGAGCATTCCTAACTGGATTATTATCCTTTTGGACTCAGAATGAGAAACACAACGGGGTCTGAGGATGCCAGCAGGTGAGTTTTCAACTGTCTCCCCAACATACCAGTAAAAGAAGAAATACTAGTATTCATTACTGAATGATAGTAGAATAACACTGTACAAATGCAATAATAAACTGCAATAAAAATCACAGGAGAAAACATGATGTATCAAAAGTAAAATTTCTTATAATGCAGAATACCTCCTTTCAGAGTCTTTTATAACATGTTAGTGGATTATTGTTATTTATTCATTAAAGTTTAATCTAATTTACACACTGTTGGGTAGTTCAATCTACAAAAATGCATAGTTTTTTATTTGTTGAGCATGTTTTTTTATGTGTGTAAAAAAGTTGAAAAGTTAAAAAAAAACAACCACTATTTAAATCTTAAATGTGACTGAGTAAAATGTAAACACTCAAGTACTTTTAAATTTTACTGGAGCATAATAGTAAAAAGTAGTTATAAATGTACCCTTCTTCATAGCAGCACACACTGCTCTGATGACATAGTATTAACTGATCTCAATGTAGCTAGCCCATGACCGGTTAGTTTAGTTTAGTTTATTAGCTGATGTAACATGGGCCTGCACAATACAACTTTTGACCTAAAGTCAACTGTATAGCTAATTTGCTTCTGCAGCCCCTGGAAGAAAAATACTAAAAGACAATTCAGTACAAAACAAACAATAAATAGTAAAACAATAATCAAGCAAGACAGATTGCAAATTTTCAAACAAAAAACATACAACACAAAACATACATTATATTGTCCGGGAAAAGTAATTTCTATGCAAAGGTTTGGATCACTGCTCACATGATTTGTGGTTAATTTATGATTTCTTTTAAGCCATGGTTTTAAGTACTGTTTAAAAAATACTGAAACGCATGCATTCTCTGCCCATTAATGATAGTTTCTTTTTTTTTTTTTAACAGGTGAAAGTGAAGTCGGGGCAAAGACCCGGGAAAGGTTCAATGAAGTCTTCAAGAAGTACTCTGATTCAGAGAAGAAAAAGTTGAAAAAGCAAAACACTGAAGCTCAGGAAACTATTGTGGTAAGTGTTCAAAAAAAATAAACCTGGTTTGTGTCCTTAATCTTTTTTCCTCCAAAATACACTGAAAAATAGTGCAAAACATGTGAAATGGTCACCCATGTTAAAGGAAACAAGATTTAAATACATATATTGGTATTTCTTTGCTCTCCTTTCCTCTCTTGTCTTTAGCTTCAGAATCTAAAAAAGAATCTGAACCTTGAGAAGGACACAGAAGAAGATGAGACCATCCTTCAAAACACATATCACCCTGAACAGGGCAGCCCTCGCTACACCAAGAATAAACAACGAGAGAAGGAAAAGGCAGAAAAGGTTAACATCAACAACAGCAAAAACCAAGAGGAGACTCAAACAACAAAAGGCAAGAAGAAAAGTAAGAGGGAGCTTCCCTCCCTCCCACCTGAGGACAATACAAGTTACATTGAGAAGGATGCAGATGCTTCCAAGTCTGAGATTGCTTTGGAGCCAGATGATGTAGGAGGTGGAAAGGAGCCAAAGCGGAAAAGTAAAAAGGGCAGAAGCAAAGGAGATACCGAGGCCAAGACAGAGAGTCAGGTGGAGGATGCAGAGGACAAGCTGCTGCATGAATACCAGCAGCAGATCGCACAGGAGGAGGAGAGGACTTTAAAGAAGACAAGTGCCAAGACTGCAGAAGACAGTGTTGTCTCCGCAAGTGCTCCACTGAATAATGATGTTGGAAAGAAAAAAAAGAAAAAGCTGAAATCTGTAATTACACAACCGGAAGCAGGGTGTGTATATCTACTAGTGTGATAATAGGTTTGTTTTCTTTTTTACATTTAGGCTACAGTTTTTAGCATGTTGAAGTAAGATTTAATGCTTTTTGTTCCACTAGGGATGAAGATGAAAATGATGACCAGGATGCCGATGTGGACAATGAAACAGAAACGAAGGGAAAGAAGAAAAAGAAGAAGAAGAAACATGGTGACTGCTGTTGGGAATTAATTTAAGTTCAATTTAAAAAGTGTGAATGTTATATTCATAATTTCCTTCTTTTTTTCCAGTTGTCAAAGAAGAGAGTGAAACTGAGGCAGACGTACCGCAGAAACCGACATTTGATGACAGCCTGGTGCTGGGAGTGTACATCCACAAAACTGATCGCCTCAAGACGGACTTGCTGATCTCCCACCCCATGGTGAAGATACATGTTGTCGATGAAAACACTGGACAGTATGTGAAGAAAGAAGACTGGTGAGAATGGACTCTCAGACACCTATATTACTGCAACATTACTGCAGTTTAGATCAGTGTTTGATTCAGTGTAAAATGGGCTGCTCATTGGTATTGTTTCGCTAACATTTATTACCCGGTACATTCTTATTTGGATGCTGAATTGTAACTTGTAACATCTGATCCATAGTTATTTGGTTTTTTTTTTATTAAATCACGGCATGCTCTACAACTACTTTAATTCCTCGTTTCAAAGATAGTAGAGGGTGGTAAAATCTTTGAGTACAATATACCAGGGTGTCCTCAGGTTCTTAAACTGTATTAAATATGTCATAAATAATATGCCTTAAATGCCATTAAACTTGAATTTGTGAGGCCATAATTGCTATAAACATTTTATCTTATTTAATTTATCCACCTTTTCATTTCTTTTTGTCAGAATGAGTCAGGCACTTCTGGTGAAAGTCCACGTATCTGATGTTACAAATCTTTAAACCTTCCACCAAACCTAATACTGTCTTTTTACTTTATACTTGCCCTTATCTGTTAGCAAAATGTAGTTTGTACTTACTTGCATTAATAACTAATATTTCCTTACATAAAACCTACCTCTGCATGGGACCACATATATACTACTTACCTTTATACTTAGCTGAAGTGTTTGAATAAGATGATTTGTCCAAAAAAGTCTAAAATTTGTTTTTAAATAATCTTGAAAAAGTATTAAAAAGCCTTGAAGTACCTGTTGACACCCTGTATGTCGCAAACAGCAAAATAATATTGTCTTAATATCAGTATTTTTATGTATTTGCATAAATGTTGTTCTCTGTCTTGTTTTTAATAGCCATCGTCCGGTCTCCTCATTTTATGAGCAAGAGAGTGTTGACCACATTCTCCCCATCATGACTCAACCCTTCGACTTCAAGAAGAACAAATCAATCATCCCTGAGTGGCGGGAACAGATAATCTTTAATGAACGCTTTGGTTACTTTGTTGAACAAAATGATGACAGGCCCAGAGTAATACTCTTCTTTGAAGTAAGAGACACTTCATTTAGAGATTTTTGGCCATTTTCAATGTAGCTGACAATAACTGTTTTGTTTTTTTTGTTTCTTGAAGATCCTGGACTTTATAACCATGGAGGAAGCGAGAGCCAAGGTTGATGTTGACAAGCACGAGAGAGGATTCAGAAAGATTGCATGGGCATTTCTCAAGGTACTATATTTGGCAATGAAAGAAGAGAACTGTCTAAATGTGGCCTTTTTAATGCTAATTTAACATTTTTCTCTGTATCCTTAAGCTCGTCGGCACAAACGATGTGCTAAATATCGACAGTAAACTTCGCCTCCAGCTTTTCTGCCCTCCGCCTCGGGCAAAGAGACAACCTAAAACAATCGAGGTGGTCGAGTGGTGGAGGAAGTACCCCAGAAACAAATACGCATCCACCCTTTACGTCACAGTGAAAGGCATTAAGCTCCCTGAGCATGTAAGTTATTCGCTCCTTTATATCTGCTGTTATATCTTTATAAGGAATACTTCTGTCTTATATTTCTATGATAGGTATGTAGATATGCAAATGGTCAGCATGTTATATATCAGTTGTATTGTAGATCATTTTTGTAAAGTCATGCCAAAAGTGGATTAAGTGATATGTTGTGGCTGAGATGGTTTTTGTTCTGTAGGTGGACCCGAGTATTCGGTCCATGATGGCCCTGCAGGAGGAGAGGGGCAGCACCTCCTACAGTGAGCTGCAGAATGAGATCACCAAGAGGAGTCTGACACAGCCTGTAGACACCAAGCCGCCAGCATTTAGATGGAGCAGGCTGCCTGGACAGGTGGGATGAGGAATTGTATATTCACGGACAGTATTAAACCTGTAATGTTTTAAATGATTTCACTAACACTCTGTGTTTCATGTTTACTTTTAAGATCTGTCGAATTCCTAACAAGGCCATTCACTCATTCCGTGGTGGTAAAATGGGCTGCTTCGCAGTGCTGTTCTCTCACGCGGGGACGATGCTGGCTACTGCTTGTGCTGACAGAGATGCTTTCCCTGTAATAGGTGAGCAACACCTCATCTGTGTGAAACTGCTCCTGCTGATGCTGCTCTTCACTACTCAGCAGAAATCTCCAGCTAATTAATGAGCTGTTTACACACAGTTGTAACTAACAGCTCTGGGGATGACCTCAGAAGTCTACAGCTTCCAATCATGGACAAAAAAATATAACCCATTCATTTGATGTTTCAGTGTATGAGATTCCCTCTGGCAAGGTGCTGGCTTTCTTCAGCGGCCATCTTAAAATAGTCTATGATCTCTGCTGGTCCAGAGATGATCGGAGACTTTTGTCGGCCTCGTCTGACGGCACTGTCAGGTAACTTTCTGTTTTTTTAGATGAAAAAAATAATAACACTGGTAACTAAAACTGATCATGAGTAGATGAGTGAGTCTGTGTCCCAGTGAAGCTGTTTTTTGTAACACCTCTAGAGGGAGCAAATGCTCTTTGTAGTTAGTAGTGACACAGCATGTTTTGGACTGATTGTTTGAAGTGATATTAAAGAACAGATATTTCTTTGCACAAAAGAGTGCATTATTGATTATTTTCTTGCGCTCTTTCCTCAGAGAGTGGAATGTGGAGCGGCTTCAGGAAACAGCCCAGAGGGTACTCCCTCATCCCTCCTTTGTGTACTGTGCCCAGTACCACCCCATGGCCCACAGCCTGGTGGTTACCGGGGGCTACGACTCTCTGCTGCGAGTGTGGAGGCTTGACGTCGATGATGTGAACGGCCAGTTGCTGCAGGAGTTTGAGGGTCACAACAGTTTCATCAACTCAGTTTGTTTTGACTCTGAAGGTATCTTGTTTTTTGTGTCTATCCTCTATAATAAACCGGCAACCTGCTGTCCATGTTGTGCACCTCTTACCCAGTGCATGCTGAGATAGGCCCACAGCCAACTCCTACGCTGCACGATAAGAACGAATGCGGTCTCTTAAAGAATGATTCACCTCAAGTAAATGTTATCTTTATGAAGAATATTACAAAAAGTAGGGCTTAGATGAAAGTAATAAACCAGTGAGAGTCAACTAAGTGTACATATAATAAATACTGAATGATATAAAGTTTTTATTCAGGTCTATTTTATATAATTTTCTCAATTTAATATTTACCTTTACATGCTCGTGTCAATGCATTTTTTCTTAAGATGAAGTCAGAAGAGGGGGAAGCTACACTTACTATCTGGGGACTTTAGATATCCTCTAATATTCATTTAAGCTCATTTAAAAGGACATAAAAACATTTTTTGTCCATATCTTAGCTTATCATAAGTTGTTACTGTCTTCACTCACACATACAGTCCCCACTTGAAACCAGCAGAAAGTTTCAGTGTGCATGTGAGCTTGCATGTGTACATGTCAGTACATTTTTGAGGGTGATTGTTAAGTATTATTTATACTTAGTGAAGCAAATTATGGTGCTTTGTTTGTGAAAAGTGAGACATTGCCTCTTTTGTAATGTGAATGCAGAATGTTGTACTTGACCCCTCTTATCGCTGACGTCATTTTCTGTTGTATTTGTTGTAATTAGGAAGGAGAATGTTCTCTGCAGACAACGCAGGCCTGATCCTTGTGTGGAAAACAACACTAACTGACAGCAAGCGGCATCAGCCATGTCATCGCTGGTGCATAGAGAAGGTACAGGAGATGATATTCGTAGTGTTTGATGACACACATGCACATATCATGCAGAATACTTAAGATATTTCAGATGGTGGTCTACTTGTGCTGTAGAAATGAATTCACAAAGAAGTGTGAAACTCTGCATGTTTTGTTCTTCTAGAAAATTGATGAGACTGACCTCAGCGGCATCCCCATCAACATGCTGCAGCTCCATCCAAACGGGCGGTGCCTGCTCATCCATGCCAAAGACAGTGTCTTGAGGATGATGGACCTGAGAATGTAAGACAAAACTTAAGCTACTATCTATTACAAGAAACAGTGACCTCTGTTCTGCTTTTTGAATGTGTCTACTGGTTTTGTGGTTTGTAATACAGCCACTTTGGTTACCCAGTGCAGAGAAAAGAGCCTGGTGTTTTTTTTAATGACTGGAGAGAGTGGGTGCATCTTAGCCTCTGTGAGTACATGATAAGTCATTCTAGGTCATGGCATTAACTAAGTGTATTTGCCCTGATAAAGCACCAACATTAAGTCTAGCATTACCAGCACATTACACCAGTTTTTCATAAAGTTGACAGCACAAAGCAGCTTTTCAAGCTAGATCAGCTTGCTTGAGGTATTACCAAATCTAAGATACATGTAACACGTAAAGAAGGGTCATGATTTCTGAAAAGAGACATTACTTTCACGTTTTTTGGGGGGGTTTTTTGGCACTTTGAGCACCACAAGCTGTGTGCGATCTAGTTCCACTGTATTGGAGAAAAGGGAGACATCTTTATGGCCGATATCTCCAACACTCTGCAATTCCCACCAAACAGTATAGACTGATAAATAGCACTACATGTAAGACAGATTGTAGTTTTGATTTTGGGGTGGACTGTCCCTTTAAAATATCCGTTTACATTTTTTCAGCCTGGCTGTAAAGAAATACACTGGCGCCACAAACTACAGAGAACGGATCTACAGCACTTTCACACCATGTGGCAACTTCATTTTCTCTGGTAGTGAGGATGGGATGGCTTATGTGTGGAATACAGACACAGGTGAGAGTCGTGTTTGTTTTTTTTCTGAACAGTTTTGACAGTTTTTTACACAGTGGCTAAAGCTGTCAGCTGTTCTGTCCTCTCAGGTGACCAAGTTGCCGTCTTCTCTGAGCTTTGTTACCCCACTGCTCTGCACGGCGTGGCGTTCCACCCCCATGAAAACATGGTTGCTTTCAGTGCCTTCGGTCAGGGCCAACCGGTCCTCGTGTACGTGTACGACCGCAAAGGTTTGTTAAAACACCTGACAAGTAGATTTTTTCTGTGGTTGCAGCCCCTGAATCTCTCAGCTGTGCTCACTTTGCTTTCAGATCTGAATGATATTTTAGTCAGCTGTTAAGCATTAAAATACAAACAAAGCTAAGACTATGTCATGCTGTATCACACAGCTTCCCAGATGGAGGTGCACAGTATGAAAGCTGCGAGCAGATTATCTTCGACAGACCCCAAAACCATCAGAAACACACCTGACACACCAGCGCTACAGGACATATCTGCTGCTTCAGCCATTGATCAGTTTGCCCATGCAGCCAGACTAGCATTGAAAATGCAATGTGTTAAGGAGCAGCTGGATTCAGTACTTGTAAGTACTCATTTTCTATTACTTCAAAATAAGAACATGTAGAAATAGAGAAATTCAATGTACACCAAAATTCACTTTTTCTAATTATTTTTAGGAACCACATCAGAGGTCTTCAACTTCTGGATACATGTATGATCAAGGTACTGTATGTGTTTTCAATTCGAGCTGTTGTACAGTTTGATGTATTTTACATGGTGTGCTGCATTACATCTCAACAAGCTTTATTTACATATAAAATAATCTTCTGTCGTGTGTTTGGTTTGCAGACAAAATGAGCATTTCTCACACAGGGAGGAGCTTCACAACAGACTCTGGCGCAGTGAGTTTTTGCTCATTACTCCTTTGTAAACACACCTTTGTATACTTTGTCATCAAATATGATGATGTAACCTGTCAAGCCCTTTATGCCAACATTGATTTTGCTCTTTGTAATCACTGTCTAAACAAGTTTGTACTTGGGTTTTCTCTCATGTGCTAAGAAAAGAAACCACAAAAATAATTCTGTAATGTTACAAAGTGTGCCCTTTTACTTGTAATGATAAACTCAAGTCTTGATTAGCACAGCGTTACAGAGGTGCACTGCATTTCCTCTTAGCTTTTGTTATTCAGATAATCCTGCTGGCTGCCATTATGTATTGTGTTTGCTTTTTAAAAATATTTTCCTGACCTTAAAGGTATACTCTCCAGGATTGTGGATTACTGCTTGTAAACCTACTTGTAGGCGAAAGTGAGAGTAAAAAGACAACCTTAGATTCACTTGTTTGGCACTGCACCTTGCTATATTTGCATTTTTTTTATAAAATGCTAGACATCTCAAGTTCAGCCTTTTCTTTCCAGACGGGATTAAATGCTTCGTTACCACCTCCGTCTCTTCTGTCGCCACACTCCAAGCTGCAGCTCTCTGGTCCTCTAGCGGAGCAGCTTATCCCCCAGGCAGCTCTGAGCGCCCAAAACCGTGAGTGGCTTGTACAGTTAATCACACTGTTATTCGTCTGTAACCAATGAATGACTTCACTGCTGCTCTGTGATATGCGAGGTCAAATATTTTCTGAGATTATGGCTGCGCAAAGTGTAGCATGAGGTGATCAAGACCGAATGCTTTCAGCATTGTGGTTTAAAGCATGTACAGCGTACACAGAGAAAAAGATGGGCCGCTTGTGGTTTTCACTTGTGTCCGTAAGTGATCTCAAGTCAGTGGATTGTGTTATAGTCCAAGATGAAGTATTTATGCATGCTTTTGTTTGTTCTTGTAATTTCAGGCGGTTTCAGTCCAGTCGGTCAGCGTCTGACAGGAGCTTCATCTTTCAGGCTACAGACGGTAAGGTTGTTTTCTGCGTGAATTTCCTCATTTACTGCTTTTTGTGATGTGTCTTTTTTCTTTTTTTCTTTGTCAACCACATTAAAATGACTGCATTGGTCTGTCAAATATCATATATATATCGTCTAAAATTGCCAGTTCAGAGTTAAAATTATGCTTTTTTTAATCTCCATCAGAGCCTTCCTGACCACGTTTCTGCAGGCCTCCAGGAAACGGATTCTGCCCCCGTTCAACAAGTAGTGAGTATCCTCTGTAGCTGCAAGCTCAGTCACATGAAACCTCTCCCCTCTCATATTTAACCCCTAGACCTCTGTGTTCCTCTCCGAGGTCGTATCGCTCTTTGACTACAGGGCTAATCGGTCTGATGAACTGACAGTGCACCGTGGGGATGTCATCCAAGTGCTGTACAAAGACAATGACAACTGGTGGTTTGGGCGTCTGGCCAATGGGCAGCAGGGATATTTCCTTGCTTCCTATGTAGTGGATCAGAGTAAGTGGATTATAATTTCTTGTGTTTGACAACTAATGGACGATGCATATGAAACTTTTAAAAGTGGAACAATAAGCTGAGTTATTTCATGTTGTAGGAGATTTCAATGAAGAGGTGACTCAGTCTGTAGAGGCGCCTGCAGCCTTGCCAGAGGGGACTGTTGAGAGGTCAACACCAACCAGGGTAAGGAAACAATAATGCAGGGGTGTCTGTCATTGATTTGAATAATCTCTTCTCACTGGTAATCCATATTGTATGGGCTTAAAGGTTAAAGCGGGTGTGGCTGTAATAGGAGGGTATACATTTCTTGCACTGCATTTGCAGGTCTTCTCTCTCTTGTGTCTGTGGTGTCTGTGTTTCTGTTGGTAAAGTGATACTCAGTCTTAATCTTTCTTTTGACCATCACGCCCTCCTTTTTTCTCTTTTTTTGATACTATTTTTTATTGTCATATCATTTCATACATCTTACTCATTACACAGCTCATGTATTGACAGCAAACAAGTTATGTGCAATATGTAAAGATAGATAATGACAGTAGGTTTACAGTACAGATTTAAATCTTTAAAGTGTTATTGTAATTTTAAAATTGTCGAAAAATATCTCTGATCCATTATTTTCCAATCAAATACCCTCCTTATTCTACATATTGTAGATGTGACTTTGGAGGGGAGGGGGCTTTTATTTTTTAATCAAGCTTTTGTGCACGCATGGTGTTACCTCAAGATACGTAGTTCAAAACACTGCTGTAAGATAGTACAGCCTCACAGAGCTTTTGACATGACTTCTGACTCTTGTTTTCTCTTTTAATCCCATTACTTTTGTCTTTTTGTGGTGATAATTGTCAGCCAACACCTGCACATACTTGAAAAGAAGAGCGCAATTTCTCCATTAACGACTTTCCCCACGAACACACTTAACTCAACTAAAACAGATTTACAAAATAGAAAAATAAAGACTAAGGCTAAGTTCAGACAGCAGGCAAATAAGATTTGTTTTTCAGATCAGACCTTGAAGACAGACTGTCCACACTGTTATTTGCACATAATCAAATTAATTGGCCCTTGGGGATGAAAGTGAATTGAATTGAATAATAACATTGGATTCGTGACAAGAAATCACCAATCTATCCGCATGGGTTGATTTTGTAACAATGTAGGCGTCAGTAATTATGTAGCAATGCTTCTATAGCTTTTGAACTTGGAAGCATGAAAAATGGAGGTCCATCTTTTCGCCCTTAAATATTTTTTTTCTTTTTGTCCATTAACTGTTATTACTAGTGTGCTCTCTTTAACACTTCTGTCCCTTTGGATTTAACTGGTTGTGTCTCGTGTTCAAAGACACTTTGAAATCCAATTTGAGCAGCCAGAGCATCCAGACTGAGATTTCACTGAAATTTGATTTGAATTGCGCTTCAGAACAAAATATTTTGGATTAGACTGGCAAAAACTGCATTACATGTTTTTTTTTCTGTCGAGAATCAATCTGGATACAGTCTGGAAATGTGAAAAAAATATATATAAAAAAGATTTGGATTGTCAGTCTTAAGTAAGTCGAACTTACTTGGGGAAAAATGTCAACAAATCCAAAAGTCTTGACTTTTCCAAATGGACAAGCCCCCAATTTGTTACGACTAGCTCCCGGGCCACAACAAAGGAGGGAGATACATGCCAGATTAAGCTATAATAAACTAAAGCCTATAAAGTAAATTACAAATGATCAAATAATAATAATCACATTAGGATGTGGAGATCAATCGGCGGTTAATGTGAGGCACATGTCAGTGTGTCAGCCCCTTTACCATTCACTGAGCTGACTGTTCCCGGACTGTGAGATTGCTTTTATACAACATCTCGACAAGCGTCATTTATTACTTATCAGTAATACACGACGACAGATTATAATTTGTTTGTTTGTCTGGCTATTTTGTTAGTTCCGCAACCGCTCGAAGTGATAGCCGTTGCTTAGCAACACGAATCTTTTTTCGGCAAACTAGCCGGCTACTTTGTGTTAGCTAGGTCTACATGTTGTGAGCAGACCAGCTGCTTAATACCATGTAAGATTATCTGTTTGCAGTGAAATAAATTGTGTGTCTCTACTGAGTTACCGAGGCAAGTAGGAAGAATCCTTACCGGCTCTTAACTTTAGTCTCCGCCGCCAGCTGCCAACTGTGGCTCCGGTCTCCAGTGAAGGGAGAGGGCTGGTCAACCAGTGTCCGTCAAACATCCCCGTGGTTTAAAATGCTCCTCGTGTCCGCGCCAAATCTTCCCAACGTGGTTGCGCACAGTCTTGAATCACAATGCGGGGTCTAGCCAGCTAGCTATACTGAGGCAGCTAAGCTAAAAACAACAGCACCGGGTAACGGCTCCACACGTCCACAGAAAAGCCCTCATGGCGGCTTGTTGAAAAACACCGCCAATGTTACCGAGCGTCGTGGGTTAGCTTAACTGGATAACTAATTAAACAACAAACGGTGCGGAATACGGTGTGACAGCTTCAACAGCAACTGCTGCCCCCATTACTTTTTTTTCCCGCTGAAGGGCAACTGGAGGGACACACAGTAGGCCTCCGCCGCATTAGTTACACCATAATCGGTATCACCAGAGAACTACCTGCCTGTTTACCCAATTAACAGTGAAGAAGGCGGAGTGATACATGAGGAGTTAAAAGTCCCAGTGCTGCTGTTCTGTATTTAAGCACTCATGGAAGGCCTCTCCATCATAGACTGTATGTAAAGATACAAAAATAAAGATTTAAGAATAAAATTATAAATAAAGCTAAGTAGATAATAAAGATAAAGATTCTTTACATACAGTCTGTGTTCCCCACCAATCAAAGTGCTTGGTTGGAACTAACTGCTGTAGAGTTTTTTGCATTGTTTTTTTTGTAATGGGGTCTGGGGTTGAATAGTTAGGGAACTGTGGCCAGGTGTTCCCAGTTAAAGGTAATCACACCTCAGCTCCACCCAGCCAAAAAAACCACCAGAAAGCAAACACTCACAGAACCTGCCTCCTGATAATTGCCTGATCAGTGGAACTGACGTGGACAAGTTTTTCTGACATAAAACCATGTTAATACTCAGTTTGTGATAATTACGTTCCCAATGTTCTGCTGGAAACAGTCTACATGGCCATATTTTGTTGAGACTATGACAAATAATGAGCCTGTAGTGGGAGAGTTTTGAAAGATTTTGGGAGAAGTATCACTTTAATGTTTACTTTTTAGTGCAAAAAAGAATGCATGGTGATAGTGGTCTATATATTTCAGTATCTGCGTGGCTCTTCCTGTCATTTTGTCTTTTCTCCTTCATAACTTTTTAAAGGTTTCTGCTGCAATTAGTTCTTCTGGGGAACTTAGGTTTCTCTCTGAGCCGACCCTTTCTGACACCGAACCTGAGCTGACTGATGCCAGGTGAGTGGCTCGCTGGGCTGCCTCCATTCAAAGGGTCATGGTTTACTCAACACTGCATGAGCCTCCAAGTTTATTTAGACATTTTTTAACAAAAACAAGACAATACAGTTTGTTACATTATAGCTAATTAATAGTGAACACCGATTGTGAATAATGCTTTTCCTGCAGAGCTAGGAGGAAGAAGAAGTTGAAAAAGTCTGGAGTCCCAGCGACTTCATCCCAAACCACAATTTCAGATGCAGATGCTCCGGCATCAACGAGCACCAGGAGGAGAGGCAGATCGACAGACAGACCGCTCCCAAAAAGACCAACGGGCCAGACTAATGGTGCCTTCGAGCCAGACGCATAAACTTACGGACACATGATTGTTTTCAATGAGTGCTTTCACATTTATTCTTTTTTCATATGAAATGCATTTTTGTAACGACAACAACCTTGCAGATGTGTTGTATTTTTACTGCTTTGCTTTTTGTATTTGAACAGTCAGTATGCTCTGTATTGCATTTAATACAGTTTGATCAATGAAATGTAAAAATTATCTTTGCATAAAGATTTGAGCAATTCTAGGAATTCTTGTTTTTCATATTTATTGACATAAGCATAACTTTTTAACTTCATAACTTTTACTATTTTGTACATTTTTACTGTTGATATAGAAGAAAATCATAATGATGTAGTTTTATTTTCTTAGCCTGTAAGAGATTTAAAAAAATTTGTATTCATAACATGTTTATAAAAATGCAGATTATTAATTCTGAATTTTTTTGTCAATGTCATTCTATAGGTCACATGTAAAGTCACACTTGATTCATATTTTTTTAAAAATAAATACGCTTAATGGCTATTTTTGGGATGTACCTTTCAAACAATGCTTATATGATGGTGGGTGGAACAATCACAGATATTTAATAATTATTATATTTAATAATCAGAAATGTAGATACAATGACTAAGTAGATAAGGGTAAATAATAGCAATAGCTGTAAATAAACAGCTAGGGGAGTCTGGTGAGTTAAGAAATTAACATTTTACTGTAAAAAACAAATACACAACGCTTATCTCATGAAATGATATCAATATATTGCTGATCCCTAATACATCACTTCACAGACTATAGTATAAAAGGTTTATTTTCTTCATCTCAACATGAACATGGTCAGTGGCTCTTGACTTGTTTAACTTCAACATGAAATCCAGGTCATGTGATGAAGAAAACTAAGATCATTAACGCAGCAGAGTTTCACAACAAAAGGCACATTTAGTCTGTGACCTGGACTTTACAGTGGTTGACTATATTGGCTCATGTTGCGTTCATATAACACAATGCACAGTATTTAATAATACATTTGAATTGTACTATACAAACTTAAAATCAGTAATATAGCTGTACCGCCTTGATTTTAGGCTGCAGTTTCTGCAACACCACAAATGTACAAGTTAAAAATGTTAAAACGCAATTAATACATTAAAACATTACAGGAGCAGTTAGGATTCTTTGAAGTGGGGTTGAATGAGATAATTATTCATATTCTGTGTATTGTTACAGTAAATGTCAGTCAGCGCACCCCCAGTTTGGAGAAGTAGGATGGAAACTACCACAGGAGCTAAGCAATGTACTGCTGTGTACAAGGGCAGGCAAAATGTATTTTTAAAATGTTAAAAAGAAATATCCTGCAAACTGCAGAAATTAATAGGTTAAGCAAATTAATTTTAAAAACTGGGGTAAAATGTTGAGTAAACTATATATTTATGAGTATAAAAATTTTAAATTGCATCACATTATTATTATTTTATGTATTTGTTCAATTCCTTGTTTGTTTTTGGTTTTTTTTTACATTTCTCGTTTTTTCTAATGCAAATGTTCTGGTCATTTTTTTGTATTATTTTGTACTAATTTCTTGCTATTTTGGGGGTATTTTCTTTTAAGTTACTCAGTTCTTTCTTCCCATTTTTTTAAAATAAATCAATCAAATTTGCTCATTTTAAATGGTTAATAATTCAATAACTATTCCAAAACTTTCAGTGATTTTTTCCTTATCCCATAACTTTTCCAGGCCTGGAAAACATCATTGTGAAATTCAGTGACTTTTGTAGTTTGTAAAATTGTAATATCCTGTCTATTGATAAGTACCCCATACAATACCACTGCAAGAAATCCAAACTATCCCTTTAAGACCTTGTTTTTCGGTGTGGCGTCCATCCACACGTTGCTTCATTCGGTCAGGAGAGGAGTGCTTTCATCTGGTCGTTTGCTGTCTTCTCGAAGACTTTAAATCAAAGATAAAAGTGAGTGTTAGAGGGGATGTTAAGATATCAGGCATCCAAATATGTGACATGATTATCTTTATTTGAGGTTAATGATTACCTTCGTTGCTGTGGTCGATGACAGAGGTAATGCAGACCGAGGAGGAAGGCCTGAGGACAGAGTGGTCACTGAGTTTCATGTGTGTAATTGCTAAGAAAAGGTAATTTTCATGGTGTGTTTAACCCCTGAATGATTACTGAGCTTGTAATTATATTTTTCTCCATCCATAAATAAATGCCATGCAAGAGGAGTGGCAAATTTCACACGTTCATGCTGTCTCTGTCACACTGAGAAAAAGTGACAGGCCTGAAAATCAGATGTTAACATGGTTGTAAACTGTAATCCTTCAATACCACGTGGCAATAAGAATGCTAATATGCCAATAAGTGAGATAAATTGACCTTTTTCCACCATTGATTGTCATCCAAGAACATACACAAACTGATACTTACAGCCAAAAATGTCAAGCCTCCTTGGACTGCTGCTGCCCACTCAAAGTTCAGATGTTGCGTGATAAGGCCGCCCACTGTCGGGCCATAAAACATCCTAAAATCACAATCAAAACATTAGAAATCAAAGGGCAGGAAATGAGGGGGGCATTCTCAGAGTCCTATGTTCCCCGGCTCTATATGACACATAAAGGCCACTGGAAAGAGATGTTCCCCATGTTGGAAGATTATCATGACTCTAGGATTTCTACACAGTATGGAAAAGTATAAAATTTGATTTTAATAATTTCCAGATCCACATAAGTATGGAAATGGAGTATAGAAAAATATCTCCATTTCCAGACTATTGCCCCTGTTCTGCTTTCTAAAGCATCACAAGTACCCAAATACTACACTATGACACTTGTCTGAACATTTAGGAGTTATGCACGGATGCAGCTATCATAGCGGTCGGGATTATCTTTCTGCGTAAGGAAACCTTCATGGCTGGATTTATTGTTGTTTTCATTGACACAGTGAATAAACAAAGCAGCACAGACACCATGAAAATGTAATTATTTAACTTTTTTCAACTCATTTTCAGTTCTTATCTCTAAAAGAGACTAAAAAAATATGGGCGTGGACAATAATGAAGTATTTTTTGTTCAACATAATGTTATATTGATTGTGGATTGAAAATCTATAGTAGTTTATTACTGCCATTTCCAGACAGGTTACCTCAGGGCTAAAAAACACTTTAAAAGTTCCCTGTTAAAAACACCAAAACATTCCCATGTCCAAAGAATTTAACCCATGGAAACCTGAGGAAATTGGCTTCATTTCTATAAAAAAAAACACTGAAAAAGGCAATGAACAACTTTGGAAATGACACCAAAATTAGCAAAAATAATTAAATAAATAAATACATAAATCTTTTTTTTTTTTTTTTAAAGGGGGGAAGACAAAATAGTAAATAAATAAATAAAATAATTAAAACAATAATAATAATTCTGTAAAATAATTTTAAATAGAAACTAATGATTACTATAAACATAGAATATAGTCTTTGGACATTTTTTCCTTGCTTTTTAAAAAAAAATCCTAAATATACTAATTCCTTGCAATCCCAATGTTTTCAAAAGAAAGCAAATTCAATTTTAAAAATATGTTAATGAATATGTCTGAATGCGACACAAGAAAAGTGATGTTGATCCAGGTTTTAAAGGGTTAAGATTAGGAAAATAAGGAATTAAAATTAGGTCAATCTACAATGTCTCCACCCAAGTTAAGGTCAGGAAAAATGTTTTGGAAATGGGCCTAAACCTCTTTACACATTCTTATTCATACATTTTAACCCTTTTATGGCTCTTGGTTGTTACAAGTCCTGATAACTGAAATGCGAGAGCAAACCAAAGCTAGTAGGTGTAGGGAATGACCAGAGTGGGGAAATTTGACCTGACCATAATGGGAGGGTTAGTGTGTGTTACCAGAATACTGCACTGGGAAGCGCAAGACCATGGGAACATAAATATGCTCTTAGAAATACATACAAAGCAGTGAAATTTCATAGCTATTGTATTTTTCTCTAGTTTCAGGATGCTGAACAGCTTTTAGATGTTGTGAAAAACCAGTCGGACTTACCCCAAGGACCAAAATGCCCCAAACAGCCCAGAGACCATCCCAAGAGTGCTGAGCCCCTCTTCGTATCCTAGTTCTCTGCAAAGAAGAAAACAATGTTTCACCACACATTATGTGAGTAAAAACTGGAGGTCATGAATGTAATTGCACAACATGTGAAGCCACTCACTGTGTACATGTGATGATCTCAGGAAACGTGGGGATTGCAGTCATACCCAGAGAAAACCCAATTACACCAAGCATGAGGATCAGCAACCACAGCTGACTACACATGTAAACACACAAACAAAAACATTAAAATACAAGTTAGTGCTGGTGACCTATAGGAAGTAGCACACAAAGCAATGCACTACCTACGGAGTACTGATCGTGTTGGAGGAAATACTCGAAATGATGAAGTGAATTAATACTCTATTATAGATTCAAGTCCTAAATCTAGATTTATGTATTTATTCATTTTATTATGTTAATATTAGTTATTTTCATTTATTTACTTTTTTTACTATTTTATACATAGTCCAGGATTCAAAAGATAAGTAATTCACTTCACATATAAATACATAATGAATACATCATGATACAAACATCACTCAGATAAATGCACCAAGCCATGTCGCAACAAAGCTTTTCTTCCATCTGCTGCTATCCCTTTCATTTTATTTTACTAAATCTAGATTGAAATGAGCTTAATGTGATATTTAGAGCATATTTCTGATTCAGAGGCTGAGCCGGGATTGTCTGCACACGGCTCTTAACATAGAGGTGGACGGACACAATACTGACAGCTTTAGCTTTAGTCATTTTTTAGCTTGTTTTTATTTTCTGTTCTTTAGCTTGTAAATCATTATTATTGTTATCATAATAATAAACTTTATTTGTATAGCACCTTTCATTCAGGAAATGCAGCCCGACATGCTTTACAAGAAGGAAATTAAATGCACCAAGTGCTTCACATCGAACACATAAAAGACATAATAAAGGACATAATAAAACCTGCATGTAAAAACTGAATAAAATCAGAATAGAATACATAGAATGCATCTTCAAATGGATAAAATCCACTTGATCATATTAGTAAAAGTAAGATAAAATAACAATAAAAATTTAGTACACAGAATGCATAACATAAAATGGAAAATAAAATAAATGAAATATAAAACCCTCTGACATTATTAATAAAATAAGCATGAAAATAGAGTACATGAAATGCATACAATCACAGAAAATACATCTTAAAAATGTGCAGCAGTATGCAAGGGCAAAGCAGAATGCAAAGCAGCTAAGTTGGAGCTCGTTAAATGCTTAAGTGGAGAGACATGTTTTTAGTTTCCTTTTAAAAATAGGATTATTATTATCATTTTATATTGTGCTTCTTTTGCACTCTGTATTTTTTTTAAAATGTAGAGCACTTTGAATTGCCTTGTTGCTAAAATCATAATAATGTTTTATTTATATAGCACTTTTTAGAAATGGGCCTAATGGGCTAAAGCTCACCTCTGGATTTAAGATAAGAACGGGGTATAGATAGGAGGCCTTGATCCGATAATTGAAGTGGAAATGGGGCCCAAAATCTCAGCTGTATATGCATGCAGACCTTGCAAGGCCTTGTAAGTGATAAGTCAATTCTGTATTTAACCAGAAGCCAAAAACAAGAGGCAAGAATTGGGGTGATGTGGGACTGATGACTAGTTTTGGTGAACAACCTTGCTGCTGCATTTTGTACCATTTGGGAACAAGATGTGGAAAACTGTGCAATACAAGAGAAGAGTAAGATGCAATAGTCTAAACAGGAAAAGGTTAAAGTGTGCACTATAAGTTCCAAGGTTTTTGTTGATAATATTGGTTTGACTTTTGTAATATTTCTTGACTAGAAGGAGCAGGACTGAATGAGTTTTGTAATATGGGATTCCAGGTTCAGATGTTGGTCAAACAGGACACCAAGATTTTTTGAGACAGTCTTGACCCACCCCCTTAGTAAAGTCGTCAGGTGCTTATAAATGTGCTATATAAATAAACTTGCCTTGCAGTAGCGATACCTTACCCATTTTAAGTGTTTAAATATACATGTAAGGATTATTTATTCCTATAAAGAAGAGGCTCTTTGTTTTTTTCATCTTTACCACATACTCACCTCTTGATGTGAAGGAAAGGGACGGGACCAAGCAGACAGAAGCTGGCTGCTGTGGCGATGCCTCCTATCACCATGAACCAAGGCCTGATGGACTGATTGACACCAAAACACACAGGGGGGTTCAGTTTGGCACGACAAACTTACATTTCTGAGAGAATAATCCACACTAACATTCATACTCACAGGATATTTATCAGTGATATAACCCATCAGCGGTGACGCCAGACAGTACGGCAGCGACAAACCGAGCATGATGAGTCCCACGTAGCCAGTTTTGAGACCAAACTACATACAATAGAGAGGAAAACTCATTAATATGAAGCTTTCTTTTTATAGTAAACATTATCAGAAGAAAGGAAATTACCGTCTTTATGGCAAAAAGGGACAGCGTGGCATCCAAGAAGCCCAGACCCGAACTTAGAGTGAATATCACAAAGCAGATCAGGATGATTTTCCCTTTGGTGAGCAGTCGGATAAACGAATCCTTGGAAGGGTCTGACTCTGAGCACAAAACACAGCTCACGGTTACAATCTGAGAAAAAAATAATTATTAAAATGATTGAAAATGTACAATTAATATGCTAAAACTGCAAACTACCAATGTTTGGCAAGACGTATATGTTGAAAGGAACCATAACCAATAGTAAACATCCAAGAAGCATAAAAGGGACTTCGTATCCAAATGATTGGTAGAACCACCCTCCGACCGGCGGCCCCACAATGAGACCAAGTCCGGTGAAAATCTCCAAACTACCCTGAAGGGACAAAAAAGCAGCACATTAAAAAATACATTTGGTCAGCATAAAATTTCTGCATGTGCCAGAAGCTATTTATTATTTTTCATGACTCTGGGAGGAATTGGAGTTACAAAACAACCCTGGCCATAATGCTTTTTTTGTTTTTCTCGTGACTCTCTCTAAACAACATACCAGTCGCACAAGGGCTGTCTACACTCACCAAAACAGTCGCCACATTGTCTGGGAATATTTTTGCTGTCATGGCAAACGAGGAGGTAATCGCAGCAGCAAAGCCTATAGCGTCTATGGACCTCACTATAAAGCACAGAGTGATAAAAGCGGCTCCTGCAGGAACCTGGTTGAGTAACCTGCGAGAAAAGAAAGCAAACACGATAAATTGATGTGAAACAGGAATCAAAATACAAACAGTGCAAAAAAATGTAGACTAAAACCCAACATGCATTTATCCACATTCAAATGAATTGGAGAATAATAATACATTCACCAATACCTATGTGCATTGTCAATACTGTGCTAAATGTTTAATTTTATCGCTAATTATCTTAAAGGTAAGGATGGTATTATTCTGTTTTATTCATGCTTTCAACAAATCCCTCATAGGGCAACAATGTCTGCATTTGTCTCTCAGCATTTTCCAACTTTCACTCTATTTGCGGCTATCAGCCAAAGTGCATTCACTTTTATTGAATATATAAGTCTGTAAAAATGGGTCACAATCGGGGCTGTCTGGAGCAAAAAAACTGGTCCTGGCGTTTTAGGCCCAGACCAGCCCACTTCAACTGATCTCGCAAATATAAGTCATTTATATATTATATCATAAAAGTACTTCGGGTTTTTTTTTTTGTTTTTCTTTCAACATTTTGGGGAGAGTACACCTTATTTTCTAAATGCTGGTACATTTTTATGCACAAATTTGTGCCTTTTCTGTTTTCTGTATCAGTTTCTAATGGATTTTTTTTTCCTGAGCTCTACATAGGCTTACATTACAACAGGCTTAGGACATAATGACCTGGCAACGCAGATCTACGTTGTTACTTAGTTCTTTCTGCGTGCACACGGCGAGAGAGGAGAGGGACATACACAGCTGGCGTGCTGCTATCAGAGGAGCCGCTGACTTTATTCTGAGCAGCTAGTCGCTAAAAAGATCTGAATAGTCCAGATTAAAGCCTTATTTAGGGCCCCAAAATCTCTACGTCTCCCTTGCACATTTTGTCTTAAACATTTTGACACTTTTTTTTGATGATGCTTTTTAATGAAGGCACTGAAGCCAAAGGGCGATAGGTTTGATGACATGATTGGGCTGGCCCAGTGTCAATAAAAACAAACAAAAAAAATGAAAAACAATGGGTTTTTAGAAGCATTTGGGATAACAGAAGTTCACAACTTAACAAAGTATATAATACAATGTGTAAATGTTACATATTAAACCTTTAAGGGGGCATATCAGGATTTTCTTTGGGTGAAAATTTCTGTTCCAATTTTTTTATTCAGTAGCAGGGTTGCTCCACTGGTCCTTTCTTTTTTTGTATAATTTTCTTGATTTGATTAAATTCTTTTCACCATGGGGTTTTACTTACAATCTCACTCTAACAAAAACAAACATATGATACCTTGATCTATTAGATAGTACACAGTACTATCCTAGGATGGTGTTAGGCCAACCTGAAAACATCAATATTATCACACACACTAGACCCTCGACACAAGACACCAGGTACATGTACATTCATACCAAATTGATATGTTTTCACCCGAGTCCTTTCAAAAGCAAAGAAATTGCTTTAAATATATAAAAAATGCTTTATGATATGAGTTACAACTGTATGCGTCATTATTGCTGACACAACACACGGCACCAGAACTTACCCGAACAGAATGGTACAGCATGATGACACAAAAAGCCCCATAATAAGCATGAATTTAGCACCAATTTGGACAATCTGAGAGAAAAGAGGGAGTAAATGACTGTACATGTGCACAACAAATCACACTTAACATGCTGATATGAAGTAGAGCCACAGACTTACATATTTTCCCAGTACCAACGAGCCAATTAAATTGCAGACAGCATAGCAGCCAAATATAAGACCGATGACAGTTTGACTGGCATCCTTCTTTTCCGCCTGCGTAGAAACATACTTGTTAAATATTTATTCGTCTAAGGAGTTTATTTCACGTCATCCAAGTAACAAAAATTCCAATATGGACATGTTAATAACACAAATAAATTTAAAATATAATGAGATGACTAAAGGCAGATCACAGAGCCGTTTCTGTGAATTAATGATGATATCTTATCATAATTATTACCCCCCAGTGGCCTTTGCTTAGCAGTTATTACACAGGGCATCAGCTGACCTTACCTGAGACCAGTGAGTATAACAGAGTTATTCAGAGGCCTTCAGGGAGGCTTTCTGATGGTTAGCACATGATTACTCATTCATTGCACTCAGAGGACACTGCCACAGAGACATTAAAGGGAACTAGTGATGGCTTATGTTGAGGCTTTGAAGTGACATGTACATTATGTGCTCTGTCCACAGAGGAAGGATAAAGGCTCCCATTTTCACCTGTTAATACTTTTTATTCTGTCTAAGAAAAGCATCTGTTAGCAGCATCCAACTGATTACTGCACATGTGACTGACTGAAACAATGCAGTTAAAGACAGAAAAAATAGAATAGAAATTGTACAATGTACAATAAAATTTCAAAGTGCTACCTCTGCAATAGTGTAATTATTTACATATTTAAATATGACACATACAATAAATAAAGGGCTAATAATTACTTGAACTCTTTGAAACCTGAGCAAGTTGGTTTGCTTTCTTTTACAAACATGGGAAGAAGGCAATGAGCAACAAAAAGAAGAAATGACCCAAACATTGGCAAGAAATTAGGAGAAGGTATAAGAATATTAACTGAAAAAAGACCAAAAGAAAACAACATTTAAAAAAAAAACACAGAATCCACCTTATATTTTTAGGTTTCTCCCTAAAAGTTGTTCCTTTGCTTTATAAAAATAATTTTCTAGATTTACTAATCTTTCTTGCAATTTGTGAAACGTTTCATATCAAGTTGCTCATAACCATTTTTCAATGTTTCCAAGGACATAAAACCAATTTCCTCAAGGTTCAAAGGTTAGAATAAGGTAGAAATTACCTATTTATTATTGCACAGAGAAGAGAGCATGCTACACTGACAGCAGTCTTTGCAAATATTCAAGATATGGCTTGAATACATATCAATATCATACTGATATCATGATATGAGACAATATAGCCTTTTATTTTAAACATTTTAATATCATAATGGTGCCGTGGACGACTACCGTGTCTTTAGCTCCGCCTCATCTTTGCTGTTTTCTTACTCTTTCTCTTGTATTATTCTGTTTTAACTTCCAACCTTTTACCAAGTATATAATTTCGCTTTTTTGTTTCTATTTGTGTGATTTTATATTGTTATTATCATTTTTATGAGTGCTTAAATTGCATTGTTTGAGGGAGTCTGTGGCCCAAGTTTTTCAATGACAACGACAGCTCTTGTTATTGATGCTTATTTGCCTTTTCCCACTTTGTAATTAAATTCACATTACTGATGATTACTTATCAAAAATATTATTGCGTAAACATTTTGTGAAAGCCCCAATAGTCACCACTACAAAAACACATTGCACTATAATAGTTGGCGTATGAGGTATTTGGTCAAAAATAAGGTAATATTTGATTTGATTTTCCCCACATAAACAATCGATACTAAAACAGTATTCGAGATCTTTTCACTTTGTCTCAAAAATTCAGATATGACTGTATCGTTATCACAACAAACTCCCAAAGGCCATTTCCTGTATTTTTTTTTTTTTTTGTATGCCCTGTTTCTTTTTCTTTTTTTCCCTTTGTTTTATTTTAGGAAGTCTTGTGTAACATCTCGGCCTGGGGACCACAGATCAAAAGATGTGTATCTATTAATTTACACTGTGCCCTCTTAGATAAACTAAACTAAAACTGCATTTTGCTGGGTATTTATCATGCTTTTAGTTAGCAGCTATCACAAAACACTGTTGTGAATAGTCAACAATGTGTATTTTATTAAGCATACAGTGATAGACTGAACATTTTCTGTTATTAAAAAGGCTTGTGCAGATGTGCAAATAATCAGGATTAAAAGCATGCACTCTCTCTGTATTTTATGTTACAGCAGTGTCATAACTTGAGAGTTTTTTCTAGTGTTTTCCATTTTGTTTCCTCGTCGCTGTGTTCTTATTTGCCTTTCTTTCCCTGTGTTTTGGTTTTTTTGTGTTCGTAGGTGTTGTCTCCCTCCCTGATTTCCCTGGTTTCTGGTTCTGTTTATCACACACACACCTGTCTGCTATCATTTCTTCTAGCACACCTGCTTCTCATCAGTTCACACACGCAGTGTTTGTAATCTGCTTCCCAAACACTAACCACTGAATTACCTCCACAAGTTACCTGTCAGGTAATTCACTTGTCATCTTTAATTTTTTTAGCAGTGTATGGGACAAATCTTACCAAGTTGCTACTCAAGTTTTCCCCCCATGTTTTTGTAAGAAATTATATGGATTTCCTAAGGTTCCAGAGGTTTAAATACTTGTGAAAGGCATCTTACCGCAGAACAGCACGTCAGTTAAATTAAGGTTTTATTTGTTTTTTTAGTCAGTTTACTGTATTTTTTTCTTTCAAAGAGTTAGCTTCGAAGAATAATTTTCAAGATAAATTATAAATTTATAAAATAATATAATAAATAATATAAAATATAAAATGTAAGAGTCGGTAATTCTGGTTGTTTGAAAACTTGACTCGATAGTGTCAGTTACACATTGGTATCTATTTAAAGTGTGCTATCATTTGGATAAGACAGATACGAAAACGTTACTGTCCATTGCATTACATGAAATGGAAATTAGCCACCATATCAGACCAGGTTAGACTGTAGCAGCAAAGTTTGTTGAATTAGTCTAGGTGGCCTTGCTTTAATAATTAACCTATTATCTGATGTTAAATGGTGACTTAACACTTTGAAACCTGAGCAAAATGATTTGATTTCTTTCAAAAACACTGGGACAAGGCAATGAGCAACTGAAAAGGACACAGCCCAAAAATTAGTACAAAGTTAGTAAGAAGTTACAAGAAAATTACCTGAAAATTAAAATAAAAAGAAAGTTTTAAAAAAAGACCTACAAAAAATTTGGATATATCGATATATATCTATAACATAAATTAAAAATATAACTACAATAAGCATACATATAGTTTTTCTAAACATATGGGGGCTTTTTTTTTTTTTTACTCAATTTGGGGGAATTTTCTCGCCATGTTTTACTCATTTCTTACAAGTTTTGGGAATTTTTTTGCTCATTGCCCAATGACACCGCCCTTCTCGTACACAACACATGAAAAACTGTGTCATTCCAGGTTTCAAGGGGTTAACTGGTGCTCAAACACTTAAACTCTTGTACCTAGACATGCCGTGCTTTGACTTACCTCACTGGGGAAAAATGGACCTAATATTGAGTAGCAAATCATTGAACTGAAGTTTACAGACGCCATTGATATTAAGGTGTGTTAGAGTCTGCTTTCTTGTCATCCTCCGGGGAGAACCTGTTGATTCAGCTGGAGCGCTGTTTTCTGTTATATGGGGGGGAAAACGGAAACGAAAAAGTTAAGAGGCAGAAAATAGAATGAGATTTGGCTATGTTGAATGTAGAGAGAATAAAATAATGAGATAATAAATCGTATACAAATGGCAGTTAAGAGTTAAAGTTGATTTATCAAATCAGTTCATTCACCGGCAGAGATTTAGTACACAGTTTAAAAAGCCACCAACCTGTTTGCTGACCGTCAACTTGTGGGTCCATTTTTTAATTAATTTCGGGACTTTTTTTGTATCCAAATATTCAGGACAGATTTACAGGCGGTCACAAAACGGCTCACAGAAGAGAGAAGGGAAACTTAAACAGTCAAACAGCTCCTGCCTGTCTGCTCAGCGACATAAAGCTCAGTCCCGACACAGCCAGGTCGCCTGAGGTCTTCGCGGTATTTCCTCAATGAAGCTACCGACGCTGGAAACACGCTGTCCCTTCAAAATAAAAGCTCCCATAAAATGCTTCCGGTGACTAAACCGAACCAATTTTCCTGCCTGTGCCACATATTCGTCATAAAAATTTAGATTAAATCAATCTTAAAATCAGTAACATTGTCTTTTTTAAAAAACTTTTTGTTTAGTTTATACCTTCTTTTTTGTTTAACTGTCAAAAAATCAACACAAAATACACATTTTACAATATTTTTATGATATACTATGATTTATTTAATTTGTTTATTCAAATGAACATTATTTTTCCACGATTTTTTTAACGTATTAATATGAAGTAACTAAAATGTGTAAAATTAAGCTATTTACACAATATCACTGATCCAAAAATGTAAATAATAATAAAATTATGAAAAATAAATAAGATGATTTTCCATCCACTTACACCTCTTAACCTTTTGTAGATGTGTGTTTATAGAGTGTTGGTGCAAGTTTTATTTTCTTTTTTTTTCATTGTAATTTTATCCCTTTAATAATAATAATAATAATAATAATAATAATAAATAATAATTGTTAATGTAATAACAATAATCTTTTAGTTATTTTTAAAAAAGGAATTAAAAATATATATTTGCAAATTAAAGAAAATATGAATATAATTAAATTAACATAATATTAGAATATTATATATTACAATAAGTATTACATTATACAGGGATATTTATATGCACAGTTGTAAAAACAAATTGTCTAAAATATTATATATAAAACACTGATAAAAACTATTGTAGGATGTAGATGTAACACATCTAAATCTATGATATTAACATTAAAAATGTTTGTTTTTATCTCTACAAAAATTACAAGCTATTGTGCATTTTTTTCCCTTAACATGATTATTTTAAGTAATTCCAGCGAATCTTCTTCTGTTTCGATCAATTAACAAACATTTTATTGTTGGATTTACGTGGCGGCGGCCACGTGATTCATTTGATGCGTCCGCTGTCATTCAAATCTTAACGGTCAGTCCAGTCGATACAAAGCGCGCCATTTTGACGCCGCCGGTTTCCACGAGGTTATGTCGCGGCCGAGAAAAGTACCGCGCTCTTCTGATTTAATGCACGGTTACTTCTACCACATCTACCTGAAAGAGGAATGCATGGACTTAACTTTAAGGTAAGAGTAAAGTTACCATGTAAAGTTGGTTGGTTAGATACATTTTTTCCAGTTTTTTATACTGTTGTAGAAGTAAAAAAAAAAAAAAAAAAGTTAATGAGAGGCTTTTTGTGAATATAATATTAGCAGGTTGCTTTTGTGTAATAGAGTAAGGGTTATAGCGGAGTTTACCAGACAGTAACTGCTGGTTGAAAAGTTGAAAAGGGTAATAAACAAAAGAAACTGGTGTTTTGGTTGACATGATGGTCGGATGGCTTGTCGACATTGGCAAGAAAATAATATTAGCGGCTGTGTGGGCACCGACAGGACTGTGTTGGAGTATTACCGAGGGGGCTGCACTGGAGACCTGACGTTTTTTGTTTGTTTTTTTAAAGGACAACTCCGGTCTGCCGTCCTAATTCACATCCACAGCGTACGGCTACGTTTTATGATCAAGCTAAAAAGAAAGCTGTCGTGTACATCTTTTCTTAGCTTGCCATGAACGTTTAAATTAGTCAAATTGTTGTAAACTCTCTCTGCCCGCTGCAGGCTGTAAGTAACGACAGCACAGTGAGGACAGGCAGACAGGTAGCACAGGACAGGCAGTACAATGAGGACAGGCAGACAGGTAGCACAGGACAGGCAGTACAATGAGGACAGGACAGGCATTACAGTGAGGACAGGCATTACAGTGAGGACAGGACAGGCATTACAGTGAGGACAGGAAGGACAGGCAGTACAGTGAGGACAGGTAGTACAGTGAGGACAGGCAGACAGGTAGCACAATGAGGACAGGCAGACAGGTAGCACAGTGAGGACAGGCAGACAGGTAGCACAGGACAGGCATTACAGTGAGGACAGGCATTACAGTGAGGACAGGACAGGCATTACAGTGAGGACAGGACAGGACAGGCAGTACAGTGAGGACAGGTAGTACAGTGAGGACAGGCAGACAGGTAGCACAGTGAGGACAGGCAGACAGGTAGCATAGGACAAGCATTACAGTGAGGACAGGACAGGCAGTTCAGTGAGGACAGGTAGTACAGTGAGGACAGGTAGCACAGGACAGGCATTACAGTGAGGACAGGACAGGCAGTACAGTGAGGACAGGTAGTACAGTGAGGACAGGCAGACAGGTAGCACAATGAGGACAGGCAGACAGGTAGCACAGTGAGGACAGGCAGACAGGTAGCACAGGACAGGCATTACAGTGAGGACAGGTAGTACAGTGAGGACAGGTAGCACAGTGAGGACAGGTAGCACAGTGAGGACAGGCAGACAGGTAGCATAGGACAGGCATTACAGTGAGGACAGGACAGGCAGTACAGTGAGGACAGGACAGGCAGTACAGTGAGGACAGGCAGCACAGTGAGGACAGGCAGACAGGTAGCGCAGGACAGGCATTACAGTGTGGACAGGACAGGCAGTACAGTGAGGACAGGCAGCACAGTGAGGACAGGCAGACAGGTAGCACAGGACAGGCATTACAGTGAGGACAGGAGGAAGGACTGATGTATGTGTTGTTTTTACTTAATGAATTTCACTCAGTATTATAATGTTAGAAAAAAAATATTAATATTTATTGACATATTTAGTTATTTTACATCTTAGATAAGTTATCAGTGAGATATTATCGAGTGTATATAGTGTCTTTGCTTTTCTAAACTATATTCCTGTTCCAAAAAATATATTTAGTTACAAATCAATTTTAATCCTGCTCTGAATTGATTGCTTTAAAAAAACATAAATAAAACCAATTCTAAAAAATAAGCTGTAAGATGTGTCTAATAAATTTTGTAATGATAGTGTGCTAAAGTTCTACGGAAATTAGGGGTGATAAGTAATCGATTAATTATAGTATTTAATTTAATTTTTAATACATCTTTTATTTATTTATGTATTTATTCACTCATTCAGTGTTTCAGTTGATGCAATCATACCTGCAAAACAAGTGGACTGACAGAGGAGGCCTGTATGTGCTCTTAGGATCACTAATTCTGTAGCAGGGAGACATAGAGCCAAACTGTAAATTAAACACAACAAGAAACACATTTGGAACAATTTGTTTTTATTACATTTTGGCCAGCCTATAGGTCCATATGAACCTATGGTCACATCATATTTGTTTCCTTCACAAAATAAGAGAAAAAAAATCAGGCAACCAACTATTCATTAGGCAGTATTGCTGATAACTGACGCACACTGTCGCTGAAGTCTCTGAAGCTGCATTAAATTAAAAGCTCTTAAATTAAAACTCTCTGTAGCCTCTCTCAAAATACTTTCTCCATATACTCTGAAATAACCTTCTTTTGGAAAATGACAAATGTCCAGACATTTCCACATTTGATTCTTTATACATTAGCACCAAATCTACATGAATCTCACTCCTACAAACAGTAAATCTTAACAACTTATGAATATGTTGTATTTTATACCTTTGCAAGTTTCTGTTTCTCATTCTTTTTTCTACGTGTGTAACATCAAAAAACTCTTGGTACCATGTTAAAGCAAAGGTGAAGTACAAAAATTACTGAAATCAGCAACATATAACCACACTTTTCTAAGCATATAATGATGTTAAGTCATTTTACTAAATACACAGTGCAAGCAGCTTTGTTTTTTCTTTTGCAAGTACATCAGTTCTATGTAGGTAGCGTTATTGCACACAAGCTCTATCTATCTAAAGCAGCACTGATTTCCAACGAGGCAAACTACTGATGTAGTAGCATCATAAACACCCAATGAAAACAACACAACCAACCGAGTTTGAGATCCACTGAGAGGATCTCTGTTTTTGCACATTTTAGTTTGTGGGAATTTTCGACCGTCATCTCTGCTAATCTACCTTCAGTCAAATGCATTTGACTATTTGGCACCCTTAAACTCACTGTAATCATTACTAACAGTTGTAGTGGGGAGTTTTTGACATGAACAGAAGCATTTTAATTCAGTTTACACATGGAAAAATTATGTATACATGGTCAGATCATAACAGCTCTGACTGAATAATGATTTTGCAGTATCGTGGCAAAAACAATATGACTTAAATGTTCATTGCACCACTTCATAGAAGTATCATGAATAGAAAATATACAAACTGTGGTAAACTGTTCTCAACTTTTCAGGTTGCAGTTGCAAAATCAATATATTCTTCTATTGCATGTTCAGCAATTTGAACACCATGTAGACATTTAGACAGACTAAAAAATCTAATAAATGCTTTGAGCACAAGGGATTTGAGTGAAGAATAAATATTAAAATAAGCAATCAATTAGATATTCATAACAAAATCTAATTATTTATTTACCTAGTTCCTTGAAACTGACTTTAAATGATGCAATGTTTTAATATGATATGGCTTTGTGAAACTTTATGTGCAATTTTGAATGCCACCATACTTAGTAAAGTAGGTATTAGTTGTGTATATTTTTTTATCCTCATCACAAACATAAACCAAACATTTATTAATTTGAAGTACACTGAATTAGCCATCGCTTTAAGAGAAGGGAGATGTCTTTGGCACCACACTTGGTATTAAACCTCCACACTGCTTTTAAAATCCATTCCAACATCTACTTCTTTAACCTTTTGTTTATCCAGGGAAGGTTGACATTTTTTACTTCACTACATCTGAATAATTAAGAAAACTAGCTTGAGTACATTCAGCATATGAACTAGAAATGATGGACTAACCGGCGCAGTCTCCATTATCACTGACCTCGGCCGACACACTGCCTTCAACAGACTGATTGTCTGCATGTGCAAGACCAACTTTCACGTTAAAAAGAACCACCACAACACTGAGACTTTACCAGCTTTTGGTCCACACACTGGGCTGCTAGACCACTGTGGCTTCTTTTGATTTAGTCTACAACAACACAAAACCTTTTTCACTTCAGCCTTTGAGTCACGTTGGCCAAGGCAACAGCAAATGCCTGCACTGCTGAGAAAGGATACTGGAAATCCAGGATATAGGCGTTCCCATCAATGCGCCCAAATTGCATCACCTAAAAAAAACAACAAACATAAATAGAAAGATGTTTCAGAAAGCATGAATGAACCAACACTAACATTTTTTGCACTGATTTATTTACAGCTGAAACACATAATTATTGGCATTACTAAGGGGATTGCAATATACCAGCATTGACAATAATTGTAATTTAAAAAATATATATATATATTGATATGATGTTAATAATACACACATAATAAAATATGTAAATAATCCAGCACCTCTTAAATAATTTGTGTTTCTTTTCTTGCTTTGTCTCTCTCTCCATCTACCTGCACTGGTATTTTGAGCGAATAATTATTTATTTACTTTATTTTATTTAAAGAGATTTAGATCACAAAAACAAACTTTAACACAGACTGATTAGTATTATCTTAAATTTACTATAGATATTGTGATAATATTAAAACTGTAAGTTCTTTTGGCCATGATACTTGTGTAGTGATAATCTGAGGTCCAAGGCATTACCAATAAAAATGTCAATGTTTTTTATAGGAAAAAAATGAAAAATGCAGATCCCATGTTTTCAGAGCCTAAGGTGATATATTTTAATAGCTTGTTTTTTTTAACAAACAGTCCAAAAATCTATAAAAGTTTCTGTAATAACTCCACGTCTATTTAAATTCATCTATTTTAGTTTGTCTATTAATTTGTCTTTTAATTTATTTTTTTATTCTGTCTCGATCATATTTAATTTTATTATTAGTACTATTATTTCTGTGTTTACTGCTAATAATCTTTAAATTTTATTCACTCTTATTAGCACGGGTTGTTTGTTATTTTTGTTTTGTAATTGTTTGTTTCCATTGCTTTTGTTTTTTCCTTCATGCTCTTAGCTGATGTAACAAAAAAAAAGATATTCAGAATACTCTTTAATGAGAAAATGAAAAGCATCAGGTCATCACGTTTTTGCTTTAAAAGTAAGTATAAAAATAGTTAACTCTTTAGAGATTACTCTTCTCATTACCTGTCTGCCATCCAGCTCAATCTGAAAATTCTTTGCTGACTCCTGCGTGACACGTCCTCCAAAATCCAGCTGGTAGACCTGGGTGGCTTCGTTCCACAAAGGTTGTTTATTGGCCATAACGTAGACGAATCCTTGGCTTCCCAAACTACGGTCCTCCCTCTCATTTGCTTTGCGGCACTTTATCTCCTCCAGCTCGCTCGCCATACGCATGCTGCGCTTGTTCTTCCAGCTCTTCTTACTGCTCTGGTTCTGGTTCATGAGCTCGTCGCCACTGATAAACAGCTCGGGCTCACTCTCTGAGCTGTCCTGGAACTCATTGGTGGTCCTGCTCATCTTCTTGGTTTTATTGAGTTGCTCTCTCTGGCCTTTAGGCTTCTTCTTCTCTCTGCTGCCGAGCCTTGGGCTGGAGATGAGAGTGTTAAAGTCAGAGAGTGCACGTCCTTCTTTTCTGGATTTGCCCTCGGAGACATTGGGCATGTTGGCTTCCTCTGCTCTGCTGTCCAGTCTTTTACGGCTCTTCTTGTTGAAGCGTTCTGACTCCTGTGGCACGGGGCTCTCATTCAGGGATGATGGCTCTGGAAAGTTGTTGGCGGACTCTGTTAGATCCTCCGTGGCACTTTTGGATGGTGGTAGCTCAGTAGGTGGAGGTGGAGGAGGGAGAGGAGGTGGAGGAGGCGGCCCAGTGGGAGGAGGTGGGGAGAGAATTGGCTTCTCCAAAATCTGATGAGTTTTTGTAGGGAGAGGAGGTGCTGGAGGGTCTTGCATGGGAGGCGGACAGGGGTAGGGGTTCCAGGGGTGGAGGTTGACTGGGTGCAGCTGAAGTCCGGCACATGAGCTGGCTCCGGGATACATCGGAGGGAGAGGGCAGCACGCCAAGTTAGCAAGACTTGGAGGATAACCTGGTGGCAAAACCAAGTTGGGTTCCTGCTGAGCAAAAGGGACAGAACCGACCACTTCATTCGGAGAGCACTGTGGTGGAGGGTTTTGTAAGGTCTGCAGTGGAGGACCACTGTGACCTACACCTGGAGGAAAAGGCGAGAGGGATATCTGGTAACCTGATGGGAAAGTAAGAGTGCTTGTGGTCTGGCTGGTTGGAGGTTTAGTCGTTAGGACGAACGGCAGCCGAGTCACGTCCAAGTGCTGAGCCTGACTGATGATGAGTGGAGGCGGTTTATGAGGTCCAGGTGGAGGAGCTAACATAGTTTGTTCTGGAGTGAGCCAGAACTCCTCTGTGGTGGAGGGGTCCCACTGGTAAGGCGGAGGGCGTTTAACTGTCAAACTGACATCGCCGAGAGTCAGCTGGCGCACAGATTTCTCAAGGTGACACTGCTGATTTAAAGTCTCGTCTTCAGTGAAGGCAGAGTTAACGTACACTGTTCTGTCCCTGCTGTTATCAACAGCACCCAGCAGACTGTACGACGACTGAGAGGCCATGGGTGTGGTGCTTTTAGAGTGCACGATAATGGTGCTGTGATGAGCTCCTTTCCCTGGTGGGAAGTCCTGTCTCACCACCGTGCCACCTGCAATGCCACTGCTCATAGTTCCACCTCCGCTGACGCTGACACTGGTGCTGCTGCTGTTGCTGCTGCACTGTGTGCATGTGTACAAAGCAGTGGGCACCCTCTGCTGGTAGCTAAGTGTAAGTGCGCTGTTCATTTTAGCCTTTGTAGGGAGGGTCCTTGAGCTTTCCATCATCTGTGGCACTTTGAGTCCCACATCCCTGCGGTCACGGCGTAGAGTGGCGTGAATCAGACTGCTGTCAATCCTCTGTGGAGGAGGGAGTGTAGCTGTTACTTGATTAGCCGGATCTGGATAAGGAGGAGGGTCTCCACTTGGTATTGAATATCGAGGGACAGAGAGACGACTCAGTGTTGCTGAGCTGTAGGGAAGCTGAATTTTTTTATTCTCAGAGGAAGTGACTTTGAGTGTCGCTGAGCCGCCGATACCGTGAACAGCATATGCATTTTGGTTGCGGACAAGGCGCCTGCGTGGCCGGCAAACCTCCTCCACGTTGCCACTGCTGTCAAAGGTTGTGATCCTTTCATACCCCAGAGGTGTCGGGTACTGTAAAGTGACAGGGTGAAGTAAAAATTCATCCTTTTTCAAGCAGGGGTCTGGCGCCAGGACACTTGGGCTGTCACAGTTTGTGACAAGAGTTTGAGGTGTAGCAACAGCTGTAGCTGTTGCTGCAGACACTACAGTGCCCGGGTAGGGAGGAGGAGGATTCACCTTCCTCATCTGAATCTCCACAGACCCATCCATGTCGCTGAACGGAGGTAAAGTCCGCGGCAGACTTGGCTTAAGAGTGTGGCTGTGCTCTGCCCTGCTGAACCCAGGCTCGGTGGTTGGAGGAGGAGGCAGAAGATGAATCTGTTGTAGCGAAATGGTTGGATAGCCGGTCGGAGGAGGAGGCAGCACCATCTGCATCTTCAGCTGCTGCTGCATCTGTTGGTGCTGCCTCTGCATCTGTTGGTGTTGTTGCTGGATCTGCTGGTGCTGCTGCTGGAGCTGCTGCTGCTGCTGTCTCATCTCTTGGATCTGCTGGCGGATCTGCTGCTGCTGCTGCTGCATCTGCTGCTGCTGTTGCTGCATCTGTTCGTGCTGCATCTGCATCTGTTGCTGCTGCTGCTGGATCTGCTGTTGGTGGTGAAGCTGTTGGTGCGTCACTTGTTGTGGATTTTGTGGTATTTGTTGCTGTTGTGGAACTTGGAGTTGTTGATGGTGTTGCTGCTGTTGCTGTTGTTGTTGCTGTTGTTGTTGATGATGATGATGATGGTGCATTTTCTGCTGCTGCTGCTGCTGCTGCTGCTGTGTCTGCATTTGTTGTGACTGTTTGGACTGCAGTGTGCGAGGCTGCTGAGAATGAGACCTCTGCGGGTGAGGCTGCGGTGGGAGATGGTGAGGTGGAGGTGGGGGAGGAAGAGTGCCAGGAAGAAGAGGACCCATCTCCAGCCCATTGAAGATCACCTGACCAGGGTTTGAGTATCTAGCTGGCACTGGGTACGGAGTTGGAACTGCATCCTGCCCATGATCTGTGACAGGGAGAGAAGCTGCTGCGGCTGCAGCTGCAGCTGCTGCAGTGGCTGTAGGGTTGGTCAGGACGTCAAGCTGAATGTTCTGATTGGCCAGAAGAGACTGAACCAGGCCGATACTCTGAGTGGGAGACATGGCCTGAGCTGGGCTGTGGATGGGAGCGATGGGAATGTTGACTGTGCACGGAGGATTGTCTCCTGCCACTCCAGACGGCCCCATTACTTTATCAAAACACAAAGAACTGTGTGAGAAACATTTGGCACAAAATAAAACTCCAGTGCTTTTAAAATAATTGCAATCACACTTATTTCTTAAGAGGGTGCTTAAAGGGGACCTATTATGCCAAAGAGTCAAATAATGTGAATAATGTGAAAATATGTAAAAGTAATCCCCGTGAGCAAAAATCCCAGGCATCAGACAGTTCTGAATACTTTTTCCAACATTTTTTTTCTACTCTGGCAACAGCATGACATCATAGTGTGCTAGATACATCGGAGGGAGAGGGCATCATGCTTAGCAAGACTATTCTGAGCAAGACTCAGAATAAAAGGAGCCACTATTCTCCCTTACAGTAATTTCCCAGCTGCGATGAAGGTGCAAAGATGGGAGCACTGACCAATCAGAGCAGACTGGGCTTCTTAGGAATGGGGGTTTAAACAGAAAGGGTTTGAATACAGGTGCTCCAATACAGACAGTATGAGAAAGGTTTTTTTGACCATTAAAGCATGTTAACATTTCTTAGTGGAAACCCCATATGAAACCAAAAATCAGCACAATAGGTCATTTTTGATATTCATTCACACCTGGTAAGTCGTCCTCATCCTCACTGAACACGTTGGGGTTGAAGACTGGCAGGCTCATAAAGTCATGAGAAATCTTTCGTACTTCTGGAAGGTAGATTGTCATCTGTCTAGGTTGTAGATGAAGCAAACTTGTTTTATAGATGACTGAAACACAAAAGAAAGCCATTGTTACTGTTAGGTACATCAGAATGGTCAACATGATGTATATGTGTTTCTTGAAAATGGCATTTACCTGCACCGAGATTGGTAGGGAGAAAAGAAGCGAGTCCAACAATTTTGAATTTTGTCCCCCAAATGTTGGATGTGACTTGAGCAAGGTAGTTGTGCTTTGACGCAGTGGAAATGAAAGAAAGAAAGAAAAATGATGGTGTGATACATCAGTGACAGAGATAAAGCACAGTATTAACATATTAAAACACATTCTTTATTCATTTTAATTTTGACATTAAAGAAGGAACGACACTATAGTTACTTGAAAAATTCTCATTTTTTTAAATCATTTTTTGTGAAAAATTACATAGACTAAAACTAATGCAGATATGACAGCATCATTTGTGGATAATGCAGATTAAATTATGGACAGAGGTTCTCAGATGTTGTACCTCTGTGATCCCGTCCATAGAAAACTCGCGACGTGTCAAACTTGGAGACCGAACTGGAGGCTTCTTTGTTGGTAATCGTGGCGACCGTTGACCTTCCTGATTGGCACGTGAAAGTTTGGGAGACTTTCTTGATTCCATGTTCATCCTATGAAATAAAGAGGTACAATTTTCAATTGTCTTTTATTTTGAAATATAACATTTTCTAGGAATGCAAGATAATATTACCACATCAGGGAAGACTTTAAAATGAAAAATTGGCCTGAAATTAAACATTTCTGCTGATAACATGACAGGCTAATCAGATGACACTTTAGTTATGCAACTTTAATTTTAATTTTACCCAAAATATGGCGAAATTGCCTTGTTTGATACTTTGTCAGGATTGTCTCAAGGAGGGCATCAACAAAGCCTGTTATAGGATGAAATTTACAATTTTGTTTGAAAATCTTCCCAAAAAATAAATGGCATCTTTTACAGTTAACCTAAGTTTAATTAGTTTTCTTATATTTTCTCAGTGAATGGGTTCATTTTGAAAAGTGTTGTATTTTATGTCTGCATCAGCCAATAAGCCATCACAATAAGAGTAGACATAATAACATGCTAATTCCACTACAGGTGAGATATGATGTTCTCTGCAATTAGGTGGGAAAAAAGTGCATATATTGATATCAGAAATTGGCCAAAATAAGTTGGAAAAAAGCTATAAAACATCCGCACATGGTTCATGTGTAAATAATTATATAAATATAGTATATCTGACATGCAGAGTTTGGGTGACCTGTTTCCTCGGGATAACTTCGGGGACTTCTTTCCCACCCACTCATCGCTCAACTCAATGTCACTGGAGTCAGAGCAGTTACAGCTGTCAGTGTATGAGATCATGGGATTCACACACACCTCCTCTGGTAAATAAAAAACACACAAACACAGAAGTGGTGAGTCCTCATACATAGTAACATTAAACTCCCCCCTGTGTAAGAACATGACTAAAATGCAGCTCCAGCTCAGCCAGGTCATGGTAAAGGCTATTCCTGTATTGAGCCTCAGAGCATGTTACATCAGAAAGGAGCAGTCATCACCAGAGTCTGTATGTGCTCTTACTCAAGGTGAATGAGCATAACACCACATGAATATGTATAGTTATTTTAAAATGGAGAACAAATTTAAAGAATGGCCTAGGCAAGGAATTAAATTTAAGATGACAAGAAATACAAATACATGTTCCAGGTTATATTTGCTGTCAAATAAATGTTTAAAACTAGAATTACCCCCTGGCAGTTGTATGTCTTCACGCACAAGTCAAGTTATAGTTACAGTTTACATCAATTTCTACACACATATTCCCCCCCGGCAGCACAGAAGAGCCATACAATCAGCACAGTTTCAATGCCGTCACACAAGATTAGTGTCATCAATTTAGTGTCTGACCAAATGTCTCCACTTCCTGAGGTATGACGTAATGGCCAGAAAGGGGTTTTTCTGAAACATTATGATGTCATAGTAAAGTTGACCTTTTGGATTAAAAATGAAATCACGTAATCAATTTATCCTTTTCGACATCCGTGTGAAATTCTGTCATAATAAGCATATTAATTACTGGGTTAAGGCCAAAAACATGTTTTGTGAGGTGACAGGACCTTGACCTTTGACTACCAAATTTTAATCAGGTCATTCTTGAGTCAAAGTCCATTTATGCCAAATTTGACTATATTTCCCAAAGGCCTTCTTAAAGTACTGTGTTCAAGAGAAAAGGAAAGATACAAGGTCACAGTGACCCTGACCTTTGGTCGTCCGTCAAGTTCATCACTTAGTCCAAGTGGAGGTTTGTGCAATATTTGAAAGAAATCACCGTATTGTGATCCTGAGATTTTGTGTTCACAGGAGTGAGATGAATGCAAGGTCACAGTGACCTTGACCTTTGACCACCAAAATGCAGTCAGATCATCTCTGAGCCCAAGAAAATCTCTGTGCCAAATTTAAAGAAATTCTCTAAGGGCGTTCTTGAGATATGGTGTTAAAAGAATGGTATGGACGTACGTATGTACATATAAACATATGTGTGCACAGAAGGATGGATCGATGGACAGAGGGACAATGTATGTATATAAGGACTACCTGAAAAACATAAAGCCTTCAGCCTCTATCACTGGCGCAAAGGCATAAAAATATTTTTTTGTCTTTAATTATGCCTTTGCATTTCTTGCATTTTGTTACCCGTTTGCTAGCTGTGGCTTCTAGATGCAGACAGTAACGTCCATGTCGCCATTGCCAAGCAGTGGTGTTCTCAGGACTTAACCACTTTAGCGGCAAGCATATCATGTACATGACCTCCCCTGTCGTAAACCACAAGCTCCATTTAAAGGTGGCAATAGAAATTCTGCCACCAATACAGGTGTGGAGACAATGTGACAGACATGGAGTTTCATGTATGTTTAATTCAGTGTTGACACTTTTCACCAGAACTGCTGCCCACCAAAGAACTAGTCCTCATGAAAAGGAGCTGTAAGCCCACCTGCTTTGCTGTCCATCTTTGGATCCATAATGACAAACTCGGGCCGTAGTTTACTGATGCGCCTTCCCTTGAGAATGGGCACCAGTCCTCCTAAATATTCTAGGTAGAGAGTGTAGCAGGGTCCGCCTGCCTCGGGGCTGTCCTCTGCTCGCTTCATGGTGCAGTGGAGCCGCTCATTCCCAGCTGTGGGATAGCTGACGAAGTCACGGATGTTGTTGGGGTCAGGGATTGGGGGCTAGAACAAAGAGAGGAAAAGGCTGAAGGATTGCTGGACTCTTGGGTGAAAACCCGTCTCAGTCAGCAGTTTTGCATTGTAAACAGAGTTGGTAAGAAGCTGTTGCTGCACAGAAATGAGTCCAACGCACCTTGATTGTAGGTATGAAAGCAGTGGTGACATAAGAGCAGAGCAGCGAGGGCATGTTCAGTTTCCCCACATCTTTCTCCTCTCGCAAGGCGCTGGCGATGCCCTGCTGGCATAGAAGTTGGAGGCTGGCCACCCTGTGCTCCACACGCACCACATACAGCGCAGGTCCACATGCAAGGAACAGACGAGAGTCTCTGTGACCCCAACAGATGGTGGTGATGGGTCTCTGAAAAACAATTTACACAAAAAAAACTCACTCAGTGCTCAGTTAACAGTTATGGCATCTATTCATCACATCATCTTCAACACTCACAAATCCTGTCTGCTTTTCTGCTTCAAAAAAACAATCATTATGCTAAAAAATGTTCTGCATTTTTATGGAAAAAGCTTAGCAGACCAAGCACGAATCAGTGGACAAGACTGATGTTGTCAAATCTTCAGTTAGAAAGGATAACTTATATATTAAAAGGTAAACAGCGAATATTTCAAACTATATTGAGCCCCTTTATAAACTATGTGAAGGATTTAGATCTATCACATGATCAAGTTTGTGGACTGTGCAGATTCTGAGCCTATATAATTTATTTACTTTTTATTTGCATTTATTGTAATTATTGTCTCTGTTTTGTATAGATTAACATTTTAACATATGAGGAGCATTTTTGTTTTTATCTTATATATGTTTTTCCTTCTTATTTCTTTATTTCTCTATGACTTTTGCTATGTATTATGTCACAACTCTATAAAAAGCAAAAAGTTGTTTAAAACATGGAAAATAGAAATTCATATTGAAAACATGGACATGTAAAAATGAATCATGAAATAATGAAATTAATATTATGTATTAAGTGCATAGCAAATACAGTTTCATAATCATGGACAATACTGCACCTTACTCATCCAATATATTTCTTAATTTATACCGGACTAACCTGTGCAGGTGTTTCCAGAGTGTAGATGTGCTCTCCTTGGACATTATAGAACTTAACAAGAGCGTTTCTCATCATGGACGAGCAGGCGGCGTCCACAGGAAGCCCGTGTCTCTCCATGCCGGCCACAGCCAGGAGGTCTCCCTGGGAGCACCACTGGGCCTCCACATCTGTGGGGTGAAGGAGTACAGAAAACCTTATGTGTTATGGGTGATGTGATTGACAAAAATTATGAGCATGCTTGTAAATGTCACAGTGAAACATGGATTTTTATACCTTTTAGCCCTGAGCGTATTACAGCAGGCGAGAGGTCGTCATAGTTGTTCATTAAACTGATATCTCCTGATAAGAAGGTGACTGTCAACAAAGGCTTGACTCTCCGCACTTGGAAAAAAAAAAAATTAAAGTAATTACATTAGCTTTCCACAGACAGCTCAGGGCAGCACAATGTTTTATGAGCCGTGTGTTTGTACCTAAAGGCAGAATACTGTCATCAGAGTCGGTGTCGCTCTCTGTGCTGTCCTCCACCAGGAAGTCGGGGCAGTTCCAGGACATGCTCACGATCCCATCAGACTCGTGTAACAGGACGTGGGCGAGCATCCGTCCGTGACAATCCATCACTATCACCTGACCGTCTGCGGTGCCAAACAACACCTGAGGGGGCATTGGACATTAAACTTGAATGGATGGACGTGATGAAAATGCCCTGATGCAGTGTGCTCATTGGGCACTGGACCAAGTGGGTGAAATATGTAAGACCTTTACGGCCATATTTTGTAGAGGTATTGAAAAGATGACATTATTATGTTGTTCTATTATGACTGCTACGGTATGGGAATTTTGACTGTCTGTCTTGATTTATTTACCGTATCAAAAGCTATCAGCTATCCAGAAAAAAACAACAACAAAATGAATTAATAAATAAAAATATACCTTTTGAAGTAGCAATTTTGAAAAAAAAAATGCTCTGGTGCCCTAAATGCCTGAAAAGTGCTGCAAGAAAGACCATTATTCAAGTCACATTATCTTGTATTAGAGGCATCTGAAGCAAGGGGCAATCACCTTCCCCTGTATGTTATTGTTCTTATTAAAATAGAAAAAACACTTCAACACAACAACAGAAAGAATGATTGAAGACATTCATATAAATTTAACCAGGCACTGTATACCTGTTGATCATCAGGGGTCCAGATGCCACAGGTGATTTGACTCTCCAGGTTAATCTCTGAGGACCAGTGTCTTTGTCCGCTCACCGAGCCGACCAGCACGAAGCCATCCCGGTACGCGATGAGGGCTTGAGTACCATCATGTGACCAAGTGAAGTCACTCACCTGGAGGGAAGAAATGTTCACCCTTAAGGTATTTGTGTGTGTATCCTTTCATATTTTTAAAGATACCTTTGTGAAAATGTACTACTGTTGAAAATGTAAAACTCAAAAGTTATAGATTTGCAAAAACTGCTACATTATTAAGACGTTTCAGTTTTACTCAATTTGTTTAATAGACCCTGAAGGCTTTTGTGTTTGCTCTGTTTCTTTGTTTTTCCTGCATTTGTTGTGCAGTTGGTCTTATTTATACATCATTTTTATTGTGAAATATATTTTTTAAAACTTTTGTACCAAAAATCTGGAACACATATGCTCCATATAATGACTGTATTCACTCAAGTTTGAGGAAAAAAAGATATTTGTGTATGCATACAGGACACTGCCATCAATATTACATAGGTCTCTCTGAGAAAGTTTTTCTGTGAGATCAAGTGCAGTACAGATGTCTTGTATAATGTATTAGTATTAGAGCTGTCCCAAATACCAGTTTCTGGGCATTGAAGCTTCACTGACAAATATCCATGATTAATCGAAGCTTTGACAGAGGTGGGGGGTGGGGTGTTAAATAAGAGATGAGGACTGATGCACCAAAAAATGTGTGACAATTAGTCACTTCATTAGCATGATGGTTGAATATTAGCAATAGTAACTCGAAAAAAGGGTACTTTGCAAGGTAGCTATACTTGTAATACTTACAGTTTTCAGGTGATTTGCCAAGCCCGTTGTGAATTTGTGACATAAGTTTCCTTTGAAAATCCTATCTGGCACTCGACTTTTGGAGGTCATATTTGCAAATTTTCAAACTATTCCAGATGTTAGACTTGCTCAACATTTTGCAAGAATATCTCGAAGTCTGTTACATGAGGTCAAACTATGCAAGTTTCTGAAGTGCAAGAGTGTGAGTGACTGATATTGAATGAAAACAAGTCAGAAAGCTATCGCTGTTTTAATTGACCTTCTCTGTATTCATAAAAATAATTAATGTTGTTACATAATAAATATTCATGGATGATTATACCTTAATTTATGGGCTATTTTTCATTGAGGGAATGTATATACATATATAAATACTGATTTTAATGTAGATAACCATGACATGCAAACGTATAATACATTGTATGGGACAGCAGAAGAAAAGTGTGTACCTGGGCTCCTCTGTCGTTCACTAACTCTACCGACCATCTTCCTTCATACTGGATCCACACAAAGATCCCTCCCTCCATATCGCAGGTCGCAAGCTTCTGAAAGGGTTCATTCCAACGCACAAGGACAACCTGCAAAAACCCCAGAACACAGTTACTATTTTCACAAACTCAGGTGGCTTTCTGCACAGAAGAGCATCCATGATTAATAGACAAAGTGAACACAATGCTAAAAAAGCTTTTAAGGCTATATTTGATTCCTGAGTTCACTGCAGTTGGAAGAAAAGTCCGCATACAGGGAAAAAAGACATTCGGACTCTTATCTTTTCTTTTTTTAAAAAAAAAATATTGTGAGCCTTTCCACCTTCCTTAGAATATTCTTTATATAAAACGTACTTAGCAATAAGCCCTATTGGGATAATGTTGATGTTTTCTGAGGCTGTAAATTGATTATTTATTTGATGAGCTAAAAATGCATACTAAAAAGCATGCAGAGACAAATCTTGATACATCTAAATATGCTAGAGTTTTTTATTCCATTTCACATCTTATTTTTCTTTATTTTACAGCATATATCTCATATTTTCTATACTACATGTTTATTATGTATGCATATTTTCTCAGTATGTTCATGTGCAGTTTGATTCTGTGGTATGCAAGATCATTACATGCTCTGATATTTTTCTACTTTTATATATATATATAAACAGTTGTTAGTGTTGGCTGTATATTTATTTGACCTCTGTTCGTTTTGTGGTTATTTATATGCTAATTTCTTGATTTTTCCAAGCGCTCTTCGCTGCTGCATTAGTTTCATTTCCCCATGGAGATCATTAAAGCTTTATCTCACTTTGTGTAATCGTCAAAGAGAGTGAACATTGATTTTTAGATCAGGATGGAGGACTCTGTGATGGCGGGTTAGATATAAATACATGCCAGTTTTGTTGGAAGGTGTTTCAAGTCGGAGGGAAGGGGAACACTAAAGAGAAATGGTGAATTTTTCTTTGAGGAATTGCTCTTAATGTTTTTAACTCTCCTACAATAAAAACTTTAGATTTAAGACCGCACCTCACTGTTGTGTCCTCGCAGGTTAAAATTGATTCTCTGAGGTGTGCTTCTGTCCCTCCTGCAGTGACTCGATGTAAACGTCACCCCAACAACTCCTCTTCCGTTCCCCGTGGCGAGCCAGCCCTCCTCGTAGTACCGCCTCCGGCACACCGGCTTGTCCTTTTCACTCTTGGGGACCCTGCCTTTCCACGACAGGCAGAGGATGTTGGAGTCGCTGCAGAGGATGGGACCATGTTCCACGGCAGCCAACATCCCTACTGAGTGACCAGGCTGGCAGGTAAAGCAGAGAAAGATGCAAGTTACATCTGCAATATAACTTTTTTTACTTTGTTAAACAAACAGATTTAATGTACACTATCAGTTTATGTCAGTTTTCTGCGACCCTCAATTTACTTAAAATCGGGTTTTGTTGATATTCAGGACATTTTGCGATAGTCACCATTGGCTGGTGGTCGGCAGGAACATTCCCTATTCCCGATTCCTTTAATGCTATTTTCAGTCCATCCACCAGATGCCCTCTGACTTTCCCTAGCCTCCCCATCAACTGACTGCCTCACCCAACACACACCTGTTCCCAATTTTCTCATCTTCTCTGTAGTTACCTGGAGTTTCCCACCCACCTTCTCACCTGCATCTCATTTCCTCATTAGCATCTCAGTTCACATATTGACTCCAAGCCACACCTTCAAAATTGCCACTTGTGCTTTCAAGCGACCAGTACTTGTACCTGCCTGTGCGCTCATATACACTGATCAGTCACAGCATTAACACTAAGCACATGTGACGTAACATTAACCATCTTGTTACAATACAATGTTCTGCTGGAAAACTTAAGGTCCTGGCAGTCATGTGGATGCCACTTGATGAGCACCACCCGCTCATATACCATTGCAGTACATCCCAGTACTGTCCCATCACAGTAAAGTACATCCCCTCATGGCCACAGCAGTCCCCAGTCACAGTGACCATCCCAGCATGACAATGTGCCATGCCACATCACAAAACTGCTCAGGAATGGCCCGAGGAACATGACAAAGAGCTCAGAGGTCCTGTGTCTATGACTCGATCCTCCATGGATCGGACTTGGCTCTGACCTGTCAAGGCATGGACACAGGACCTCTGGGGACGTCCTGTGGGTTGCAAGGTGGGGCCTCCATGGATCAGACTTCTTCCAGCACATCCCACGAAATGAATGCTCAATCAGACTGTGATTTGGGGAATTTAGGGGCCAGGTTAACACCTTGAGCTCTTTGTTATGTTCCTCTGGAAATTCCTGAGTAGTTTTTCCTATGTAGCATGACGCATTCTCCTGCTGTGCAACTTCCACTGGAGAGTGAGGAATTTGTATTGTATTTGGTCTGTCACAATGTTTGGGTCAGTGGTGCATGTCAAGTATCATCCACATGACTGCCAGGACACCAGATTTTACAGCAGAACTTTGCATTATAACAAGACGATTAATGTTATTAATTTCTCCTGTCAGTGGTTTTAAAGTTGCTGACTGGTGCGTACCCTCGTTTCAGCAATAAACCCCTAAAATCATCCTGCTGCCTCAACCGTCTGCCTACATCCCTCCCTCAACCTCGTGACAAGCTGTGTTGTGGGTCCATTAATAGGAACAATAATGGGCAAAAGCTTTACTGGCAGTAACACAAAATTCAATCTTAACCTTGGAAACAGTTGATAACAAACCAGTCTCACTTCTTTGAGGCTTGCAGAGACTCCATCTGCTGAGGAAGACTGTGTAATATGATCAAAAGCCGCAGCTAATAAACTTTATTATTTTTATCCTGCAAATTTGGTTTCCAAGGTAATGAATAAACTTTCAATCTTACGTTCTAACTCAACATGAAGAAAGAAGCCCTCAACACTATTAAAAAATATGTTTTAACTTAAAAAAAGTTCTCCAGGCTGCCTTGAAATTTTGAGTTAACTGAACTTAAAATGACAAATTGAGGTAAATTGCAGTGATTCAAAACAAATCAACATTTGTAGTCAAATCAGTGTATTGATTAACTGAATTATAATTCAGATGTGTTAAAATCATTTTAAGTTTATTTGGTGCGTCTGTTTATGTGGAAGTGTAAAAATATAAGTTATTAGCAAAAATGCATGTATTTGGAAAGTACTGAGCATGCAAATGGATAAATAAAACTTAGATATAACTGCATGACTTGAGTGAAAGTTTGCAAAAAGGCACTTTGATATAGTTTTGTCTTTGTTCAACATGGACCCCTATGACTTCAATTCATCAAGAATTTGGTGTTTTTGGATTCTTTCTTCACGATAGAGGCATGCAAGAGAAACAAAATTTTCTCCACGAATGAAATGTAACACACTGTGAGTGATTAATATACAAATGATCATTCAGTGGCTGAAGTATTCCTGTAAAGGAAAGCCAAACCTGAAAGAAGACTCAACAATAACCTATGGGCAACTCCTCCAGGATACACAGATACAGATGGGTGTCACCTTATTGAGCGGATTGACAGGCATTAAAAATAAATACTTAATTACTGAAAGTAAGGGGTTCTATGTTCCATTATTTAAGTGAGAGCTTGCAACAGTGAATCACTAAATGTGCCCTTATACCAGTAAAAATCCCTGTGGCTGCAGCTCAAAGTGTTCTAGCTGTTGTTCTATTATTCACTGTCTGTGGAGCAGCTCCAGGATTCGTCTCTAGATGACATCATCACTACAGTCTGTCTTTTATTTGATCAGATTCACAAACAAAAACTGAAAGTATTACATAAATATGGTGTCACTTCTGTTTTAGATTTTTAAATCGTGTTTACACCGTTTTAACGCCTGCCGAAATAGTGTTACAGCCAGTGCTGTCTTTATCCTTATATGTTAGTAACAGCTCAGAATGACAGCATCGATTTTCAACCTCGTCCAATCTACTGACACTGGACTGATACTGTCTGAAAAGCAAATGTCCTCAGGGGCTCATGTCTATTTTGAAGTAGAAAAAGATAAATATCCCAATAAAATGTCCACTGTAAGGGTTTATCCATTTATATGTCAAACCACTTAACCCTTAAACAAAGAGCTTTGCCATTTTATTTCTTGTTAATCTTATCTTATGCCAATGACTGACTGACAACCAAGACTCCATGTTTTTGGCTGCAGAGGAGCATAAAATATATCATTCATGACTTTGCATTATGTGTAACACAATTCACAAAAATTAGTATGACTACTTGCTATCTTTTGGGTCTTTGGGATTATATATAGCAGCATATGCAGATAAGTATATACATTTATGTCTTAATTTTTTCCTTTTAAATGTCCTAATATTTAATTCTATGTATATACATTTTTTATTTTCTGTTTGTACTTCTTTGCACCGTGGGCATGGAGAGAAACGCATTTTTAGTATCTGTGTGCTTAGCATAAATGACAGAATTGGCACTAAAGCTAACTTTTGACTTTTTTGATCTCACTACAATTTGAAATCAAATCATGTGAATCCAATGCGTTTATAGTGACTGGCCCACTTGCAAGCAAATAGCATAATCAGGGAGTAGGTTTTGTTTCAACATTTCAGGGGACCTTTATCATGCAGGCAGTTTAGGGTACCTCTGTCAAAAAAAATGGATATTACACACTACATTTCCTGAATTCATTCATTTTATGCACCAATTTTTGCATTTTCTGCATCAGTTTATACTGTTAATGTTTTAAATTTTGTCAAATAATTAATTATATAATACTACTTTAATTACTTTAGAGTTTTTATGGTGGGGGGTCAAATACACATGTTCTAAATATTGTAGAGGACGTGCCCCCTCCACTCCCCTTGAAATCTACACCTATGTATGAGGCAAAACACCCAAATAAGGGCGGAGGCATCTTTCTTTTTTTAACTAGTCCTGTAACATTATCCCCACCACTTGCAGTTGCAATCTTTTTCAGCTCCGATGCCTGTTACAGCGGTCGAGACTGACCTCTGGCGGCAAAAGCTGTGCAATACAATGTATTCTTTAAATACAGTTTCTCTGGATTTATTAACCACGCTGACACACCAAGCCAACAGTCAGCTCTTGGTAAATGTCAGGCCATTAGATACCTCTGTTGTCTTGTTTTGGCGATGTGTCCTGCATCATTGGCATTAGTCTGCCCTTGTTTGCTTTTTCTGCGTCTTTTTGGCCAACGCATAGGCAACATGAGGTGACTCAACAGTCAGCCATTGCTACCACTAGTTCTTTAATGTTTAATGTTGGTTTGGTGTTTCAGAGCCTTAACAGAGGAGTGTCTGTATTTTTGATATTTTTAAAAATCATATTTTTATTTCAAAATACCCCAGTAAATAGAAATACCTTGAAATCACCCAGGCCTACATTTAATTAATTAAATGTAACAAATATCACAAAAATTAGTCTAATTTACTTGATATCTTTGAACTCTTTAGGCTTTTCTCTACAATGTAAAATCAAGTCGTGAATCTGAATGAGTTTATACTGACTTGCTCACTTGCAGGTAGACTGCATAATTGGTTGTAATATCTTACTAAAAAGGCAACTTTGAAATCACTGAAAGATTGATTTCTGATATTAAAAAAATTTAACGTACCTCATAGTTCCTGGACATGTTGAGTTAGAATTCCTCCATTGTCGGTGTCCATATTTCCATTCAGATGATGCACTGAAGGGTAATGGCTGCTCTGCTCTTAGTGCCTACAAAAAAATCTACATACAGCCAGATGTTGTCCAGCTCTGTGTTCATTTAAATCAAACAGCTCTGCACTTCAGAGTTTGCCATGAAATGATGTGAGGCTTCTTTGATGTCAGTGGCCCATCCCGTGTCTTCCTGATGTGGCTCTGGAGAGTTGTATAATCCTGTTTCAGTGAAGAAAAGAGGAAAAAAACAGACACATTTAAGACAAACATCAACAAGTAAGGCAATCTAAGAGAGAGATGGAGAGGTGGCTCTCGCTTAAAATAGCCGCGTTGTCATTCAGTGCATCAACCTTGAAATTCACAGTTTTTCTCAGTCTCTATGCAACAGCAACACTGCATTGGAGATCAGGGCACTCGCAGTCTCCATGGGTACTGATACTGTCCGCTCTTGCTATTTTACGTCAAACCAAAGAGCAGCCAGGCGAGGATGTGAACTCCTATGTTCCCATTTCTACATCAAAAACACCCTTGGTGTATTCAAATGCAAATAATAAACATAAAACATTAACATTTCAATCAAACAGCGGTTAGAAACAATATTTTAGCTCTTTCTTTGAGGCATATAGATTCACAGCATCCAATAAAAGTCGAACTGAAAGACCCACCGTCTCCTCTGAAAAGGTCTCTCACTACATTACACATTACATCTATTGAATTTCCCATTCAAAGGCGTCTTGAAGCCAATCTGACCGCATGCAGCAGTCTGAATGAGCCAATTGCTGGCGAGACTAATGAGCTGCGGTGGAAAATAAAAGAGGTGCTTTAATCAAAGAGGTTCATATGGACAGGCATGATGCAGCTGTACGTACCTGACACTGTAACAACGTTAATCCAGAGGCGGTTGGTTCACAGTGCGGTCGTGTTGCCAGGCTCTATTCCGCTGGCGCACTTAGGGGTTGTGGCTTTAAAAAACGGGTTGCCATGAGGCAGGTAGCACGGAAAATGTACCCCGAATTTCAAATCCGGTTAAAACGAAAACACCAATACACCTAATAACTCAGTCAAGAATAATTTATGGTGATTAGGTACAGATCAAACAAAAATGGATAAATTCTGATATGGAGTCTGGTCCACAGGCTGCTGTAATCAATACTAGATTTATTTCTGCACCTCCAAAGGGGGTTTCTGTCAAAATGGCAACCTTACAGGGCGCACCCCATATTTATAATGTGAGCTGAAGTGACATTTTTGACACTGGACCTTGAAGTGATGAATGTGCTTGTAACTGACTGTCCTACCTCCCTGCAGCTGTGTTAACTTTTATTAATTAGGTTACTGATATCTTTCCTCTCTTTCACATTTAAGTACTTTGTTATGGCACTAGATTTACTCTCATTTCAAATAAACAAACTGATTTCTATTGTTCAATTTATGCACAAAATGCACAAGAAATTCATCATTAAATCTTTATTGTGATTTTAGATAACAGAACTATCTAGCACACAGTATTTCCCTCATCTTCGCACGATCAGAGAAAAATCCAAACCCAGATTCTCTTTACTCTATCATGGGCCATGAGATGTTCTATTGTGGTCACAAACAAGTATATTAGAGCTGCAATCATTTGCTTGCTACATTTACTCCAGTGTTAGGATTTTCTAGATATTTGAAGAATTCCCCTTGGGCACTGAGAAACCTTGCTTAGTTGGTTCTTTGGTTAGTTTGTGTAAATGTCATTAAAATTTTGCAGTTGGACAGATTTATATATTTTTGAAGGACAGTATTAAAGTCGTGACTTTATTAGTTGGCACAAATGCACAACATGACTGTAACTGCAAATCACATAATTTCCTCTTGGTGAGAATATTGTAACATAAATTATGCCAAAGAAATATGACAGAGAATGAAAAGCATGCCACCCAATACCAAGCTCCCCCTGTGATCAATAATGGTTAGATGCAGCCCTGATCTCATAATATAATACTGAGCTGAGACTTGATGGCTATGGAAGCATCTTATTCAGTTAAGAATACGCTGCTTTAGACTGAAAAGTGTCAGAAATGGTCTAACAAAGAGCCATAAAGTCCTGTGTAATCCCAGCATGTTGTGTTTTTCCAGTTCTTGTATTTAAGTGGACAGATTCAAGTGCATGTCTCTTCAAAGGCATGGATGACGCTGTCGTATGCAGGGGGGGGAGTCTGTGAGGGGAGGAATCCTTTAAGTCCATTGTTCCCCAACCAGAAGGAATGTCTCTTATTTGGGACGAGGGATGCTGATTCGGATGAGTTTGAAGCTGCTGTGTCCTCAGTCGTGACCAGCGTGTCCTCTCCCATCTCCAGGCCGGCCCTGCTCCTTTTGGGCAGAGGGCGAAAGGTTGAAGTCTCTAAGCCGGGCTTACTCCCCAGAGGGCCCACTGGCTCCAGAGAGGGCTGTCTGTAGACGCTCAGAAAAGTGCTCCTGTAAAGGCCCAGCTGGTTGCTCATGTTTGCGTTTGAAGTGTTGGATCTTTTCTTAGAGCGCCTGGTGATCTTGGCGGTGGCCTGGCGCCTTGATGCCCACGTCAACAGAACGTAGACCAGAGCACCCAGCAGCAGGCCCACAAGCATAGATAAACAGAAGGCTAAAATCATATCGCCTGGAAAAGAGAAAAAAATCAATGCAAAGTGTCAGGAAAGAAGAAATACTCTGGGAAATGCTTAGCAGAATAAAACAGGATGTCTTTTGTTGTTCTATAAATGGGAGAGATTATTTCCCCAGACAGTGATGGACGTGTCAGTTGCATTTCAAGTTAGAAATAAAATCTTATTAGCATGGAAGAGGAGCAGTTGCATCAGCTGAATATCTCATATGTGCCAGATTTCTTTCAGGAAATTTTGTTCTTTGTTATTGATTTGCTATTGCCGGACTGCTATACTGGGAACAACGTTATATAAAATCTTACATCATACCTGCATGTGGGTTCACTGTCTATGCAGTGTGTTGAACTGAAAGAAAATAACTCCACTTTTTTTTTTCTACATTTGATTGTCACGTTCTTCCTGAAATGAGGTCATTCGGTACACTACTGCACATGGATGTCGATTGCGAAAGTTTCCTGACTTCTCAGGAAAAGTTGTTCATGGGAAGTTTATATGCGCCTTATGCAACAAGTAAATTTAAGGTGCTTTATATAAGACCTAAACATAAGACTATATAAAGACATAAATATGATTTTAAAAGAATTGTACCAAATAAATAAGCTTCAATGGAATAAAATTGACAAAAACAGAAAAATGTTAGAATGCAAAGACAGATTAATAAATACCCCTGTAATTTAATAATAAAAAACATCAAACAGAAACATTTTAAGCTGTGATTTAAAAGACTTTTTTTTCTGAAAACTTCTTTGAAATGTAGGGAACATATTTACTGTTTTGATTGTGTTTCAGTAGTAGAAAGACAGAAACAGAGATGGAACAACATTAACAACTTCGTTGGTTAATGCAACAATTAACCAATGAAGTGAATTAAGTTATCAATGTTTTTTCTGAGCACTTTATTATTTTGGTAATCAAACAGATAATTACAGGGGCCCATACATTAAAAAAACTGTCTATCTTTACATGCAATTTTGCTTTTATTTCTTCCCCATTGAGAACACTTTCATTAACCTGACTTGCTATTGAGGTATAGAAATAGAGTTATTGTAGTTATTATTTATATGTCACCAATAAAAAGATATGCAGCAAGTCATCCTTTCTTTTACCCATTCTCCACTAATAATTCCTCCAATTGGTCTATTGATGTCAACTATGAAATTAATTGCCATTAATCAGCTTGATTCCAGCTTGATTTACCAACCAAACACGTCATGGATTAAATAAAGAAAATAATCAACACATTAACTGACAATGAAAATAAACATTGATTTCAAAACTAATCTGCATTTTTACATTGCAAACATGTAGCTGTAGCTTTGGGAATCAGTCCCTAGATATTTTTAAGAAACAAATACAAACATACTCACCAGTATTAAATGATTTTAGTATCTCCAAAAGGGGATGTGTTTCATTATGAGCCATGGTGCCACCATAAGTTGGTGTTAAACTCCACACTGACTCCAAGCAGACGGATGAAGCTTTTTCCAAGACAGGCTTTTTGCTTTTTTCCCCCTCTGCAGTGTTTGGTCTGGCGGAAACTTTGCTGTCATGCTTCCTTCCCTTTCTGGCTTTAAAATTAGCAAGTGCATTGCTTATCTGTGTGGGACATAACACTGGGAAACAGGGTTGTTTCCTTTTGCATCATTTCCTTGGGATCGATACTTTCAACAATGGCTTTATTGGCTTAGTTTCTTGTGTTGTCATTTTTGCTCTAACCAAGTTCTTGATAGGGCTGTAAGATTAGATAAAATACATTAGAACCAGTAAAACTTTACAATCTTCTGACGTGAAAACGCTTGGCAGTTTTTCCGAGTGTCTTGACAAAGTTCTGGATAAACGAAACTGAAAATTTAACCATTCACTGGAGAGTGTGCAGGCTATCAAGCTCCCAGTTTCTGTGGGGATTTCCTTCAATTGTTGCTCCGTTCCCACTTCACTCCTGCCCTCAGAGTCCTCATGCTGACATTATGCAGCTCAACAGCTGATACAGTAATCAGGTACATCCACAGGCGTATCATGACGAAATGGGCCCCCAGGGACAAATAACAGGCCCCACCACCTCTCCTACAAAGGAGTTAACTTTTGCCTTTTTTACTGATATTTTGCGACTCTATAGTTTTAATGCATCTTTCTTTTTTGGGGGGGCTGTGTCTTATTGTGGAATCTTTGTATGTGACAGTTTCGTAATTTTTTGTGGTTGTTTAATGTCTCTTTGTAGTTATTTTGTGTCTCTTCTGTGGTCGTTTTGTGTCTCTTTGTAGTCTTTTTATGTCTCTGTGGATGTTTTACATCACTTTGTATACATTTGTCTCTTTATGTGTCTCTTTATGGATGTTTTGTGTTTCTCTAAGGTCTTTTTGTGTTTCCTTGTGGTTGTTTTGTGTCTCTTTAAAGTCATTTTATGTTTCTTTGTGGTCATTTTGTGTCTCTTTGTAGTCTTTTTATGTCTCTGTGAATATTTTGTGTGTCTTTGTATACATTTTGAGTTTCTTTATGCTTGTGTTGCTCTCTTTTTGTGTTTCTTTGTGGTTGTTTTGTGTCTCTCTGTAGTCACTATTTGCAGTTCCTTTATGGGCTTTTTGTGTGTATTTCTGGTCATTGAGAGTTTCATCCTGGTTAGTTTGTGTAAATTTGAGTCCAATTTTGCAGGTGGACAGATTTATATATTTTTGAGGGTTTGTTTTGAAGTCATGCCTTTATTAGACATTAGCACTCTTCTATGGTTTAACAAACTCTAAATCCCAAATCCTTTCTCGAACTGTTTCATTAAGCAAGGGGCTTTAGAGTTTTATGTGTGGGAATTTCACCTACAGATGGCGCCAAAGTACTAACAATGACGATTCGTTTGGGGGAAACTGCAGCTTTTACCCCCTCAGTCACCATGATCTGTATCATAAAGACTGGAGGATCACCAGACAAATCATTCAAGAAATATCTGAATTCAGCTGCAGACTTGTAAGGATTGCATTTCAGTTTTATTATATGATTCTAACTATGAAGTAGTAGGTCACTATTTCCTACATTAATTTAAAATTATGAGTTATGAGTACACCAAATGTACTTTAATTTTTCCACCTGGCCCGCTGCAGTCATATCTGACTCCATCCGCTCCCTCCTGTCCTGCAGTAACCCTCTGTTCCCCCAGTGTCATCTCCACTCCCGATCCCATTTTTCCCTCATTAACCCTGAAGTTAACAGACCTTCCCCGCCCACCTGCTTCCTGTTTCCCCTAATCAGACCAGTCAAACTTATGCAGGGTAATTTCCACTTCTTTAACCCTTTGAAACCTGGATCCACATCACTTTTCTTGCTCTGTGACACGTACACAAGTATTTAAACCTTTGAAATCTGAACAAATTGGTTTGATTTCTTGTGAAAACACAAGAAAAAAGGCTATGAAGAACATAGCAAGAGCTGTCCCGCAAACTGCAAGAAATTGTTTTTGGAAAATTATCTTTAAAGAAATGAGGGAAAATTTAAAAAAAAAACCCAACAACCTGATATATTTGTCTTCATAATAGATTTTTTGAAATTATTTAACAGAAATATTATTTATTAAGCACTTTTGGGTGGTGATTTCCTTATATTTTTTTTCTTTTACTTTATATTTCTTTGATTTTATTTTCTAATTTTCAGGGAATTTTCTTGTACATTTTGCACTTTGTTTTGCTAGTTTTTGCATAACTTTTGCCTCTGTTGTATGGCTGCCTGTACCTGCATATCTGTCCGTCTGCTAGAATCTGTCTGTAAGCTGATTTCTCCAATAATTTAGTGAAAATCATCATTTTTGCCTGGACTGTTTGCGTCTAAGTCCATCATTATACAAACCAGTTGTGACAAACTAAGTTTTGTTTGAAAGCAGCAAGGAAGTATGGTTTACAGTAAAACTTAGTTTTACATAACTTTAAACATATTCAGTACGGTGCCTTTTGGCACATTATGTGTGGTTTTTTTTTTAAACTCATCACACAATTTTGACTAATAAGCAAGAGACACCAGCTGGCAGAGTACAAACTAACTCCTTGCAGTTACCTGCCAAATTCAGTACTGGAGTAAGTTTCGCTGTTCACACTAAATTCATGCTTTTCCTCAATATAACAATTTTATGCTGCTCAGATATGTCCAACAAGTGGTCTCTGAGCCAGCAGAGGGCAGAGTTTGCTTTGGTTTGCATTTTACTATTTCTTTATTTGCTGAACACAACCATGCAGTTATGGTTATGGATCTTATGGATTTCATATGCAAAATTTAAGAAATTTGAGAAAAAACTCAGAATTATTTTCTTTTTGGCTTACTAGAAACAGTGATTAACCTTGTGACCTTTTGCTGAAAACTGACTGCTGGCTTAACAACTAGTGTGCAATCATACTGCGGGAGAATTTCCCAAAACCTGACAACCCAAAGCTCAAAGTTTTTCATTTGTTATGCACAAAAATTACAGTGAAGCAGTCGTTGGCAATAGATTTTGTAATATTAAGACTCCATCAGACAATGCAACAAAATGTATGAAAAGAAAATCACACAAATGCAAAAAAAGAATCTGTTGGATTGGGGACTGTGCTTTATTTATCAGAGGAGGGGGTGGCTGGTCTGTGAATTCATTTATTTATTTATTTATTTATTTATTTATTTATTTATTAATATCTTGACTTAAAGCTGTAACCTCGGAGGCTAAGAAATGAAGCCAGTGCAGAGGAACTGCAGTTCATCGACTGGCCATTTTGAGTTCACAGTCCCATAGACTCCCATGTTAAAATACCAAACTTTGCAACAGAAATAAACATGTTTAAAACATGTTACCAAACAAAAAGTTTGGGTCTCTATAGCTAATCTTAACATTCATGACAACTGTAAAGGGGGTAAATGTTTTCTTTTAAGTCATTGTTATCAAAGCATATTTAAGGGCGGGACCACTTGAGTTTTTACAGTCTGGGCATCAGGTGGTCATCTTTGGCTCTAAAACAGCAAAGATGGCGACGGCCAAAATGCCAGACTCAAGGCTTCATTTCTTAGCCTCTGAGGTTACAGCCTTGGGTCAAGATGTAAATAAATAAATAAATAAATAAAGTCGCACACCTGCCATGCCCTGTCTTTGACAGATAAAGTACAGTCCCTAACATAAAATAAGACAATAGAATATTAAAAAGATTAACATCTACAGCACCCTGTAATCCATCCATCCATTATTACACACTATTACACACTGTGTGAAAAGGTCACTGTAAACTCAAAGTGGCCAGTCAATGACCTGCATGTCATCTGCAGCTTTGAGTGAAGATATAAATAAATAGGCCTTTATATATATATATATATATATATACACATATATAAAATCACATCCCAGCCACCCCTCCTCTGATAAATAAAATACCATCCCCATCATAAAATAAGACAAAAGAATATAAAATAGAAATTATATTATATTATATTATATTATATTATATTATATTATATATTATATTATATTATATATATTATTCTGTCAACATCTACAGCATCCTGTGATCCATCCATTCAGTCCATTCACACAAACTACTACACACTGTGTGTGAAAAGGTCACCGTAAAACTAACCATGAAGTGCCATAAACAAACCCCTGAGACAGACAGGGGGATACCCGGAATTCCTCCGGTTACCCAAAGAATGACCCCTTTTGTCCCTAAAAATTAGGAGGACAGACAGGAACTAGACCACACACTTCAGACCCCTCCTCCCCGGTCTGTGTGCAGTTTGCTGCCAGCAGCAGCAGCGTGTATCGCCTCCCTGCTTCTCCTTCTTGCGGTTACAAACTTCACTTTACGCCACCATGTTTCATTTTCAGCGTTACCACTGGCAACAAGGCAACACACAGACACTTCCTCTGTAAAGTTGATGCTGCGCAGCCCTCAGTGTGGTAAGATGACATGTGGCACGCAATTTCAGATTTCATCGATAGTGTTGTAATTGCTTGTTTGTTGTTAGGGTCCCTATTTCTGCTACTTTTTTTTCGCTTTTATTGAGTTCAAAGCGTTGCGTTTGTGGTGTTTTAGTAACTTCCTGTCGTCTTAACTTAGCGGCAAAACATAATTCAAGTAACTATACAGGTAACTAAACATGTTTCATTCATTCTTATAAGTGTTAAACAATGATAACTTAATATGTGCGCAACAGGTGTAAATGTAACCTTTAATTGCTAACAGTTGTGCTTAGCTAGCTAACTTATTTGGGCTGATTTGTTTACATTTTCACTCGACAATTTAACTTCCTTTTTGTTTCTTCATAAAGAGCTAAGTTTGCTTGCCAAGAAGAATAACAGTTTCAGTGTTTATTTTAAACATATTTTTAAACAGCCATGTCGTTCTTTAACCATTTTACTTATATATAATATGGTTGTTGTACACTTAGGGATTGTTAGCTATTTATGTTGGAGGAGTAGTGGTGCAAAACAGGGGAGGCATGTTACATTTTTTAACACTGGGGAGGGAATTATATATATATATATATATATATATACACACACACACACACACACACACACACACACACATATATATATATATATATATATATAATTTTGGCTAAGGGAAGGGACGTACAACTTTAACCCTGGGGGCCTGCTTTGATATTACACAGACCTGTATTGCTCAAAATGCACTTTTCAAAATCAAGTTTAATCATAGATATCAAATATCCATAAATTTTCAGGATATTAACCCTTTAAATGCCATGTTTTTGTCATTATGCCGCTATTTTTTAGATGCAAAGAGAATAATTATTTCCAATATACTGCATGCTTAGTAGATTGTTATTATTATTATTATTATTATTATTAGGGCCTACTATTTCTATTATAACAGCCTAGGATATGTCAATGATTAGCAGCAACATTGACTGTGACAGTGCACCTATAGTGGAAATGGCATGTAGGTCTATTTTCTCCATATGCCAAATATGTTCAAAATGACATCATCAGGTGGAAAAACAGTAAAAATTTCAAATTTCACAATTTTTACACTTGCCAACCTCTCCTCTGATAAATAAAGAAAAGTCCCTTTATTTGGCTGTAAATTCTGTCTTTGTGGTAAAGAGTGCTTATCCTTATCATCTTTGTGCAGCTGTATATCTTTATTTATAGCTGTTACTTCCTGTCCATTTCTTGGCGGCACTTTTTGAGAACTAATGACTCATATCTTGTATGTGATATGAGTTGCAGTCAATGACCTGTTTTCGAAAATATGAGGTGCTCCCATCTGGTACATACTATAGTGATCAAATTAAATGCAGGAGGAGATACCCGAATAATCACCAAACCCCTTTTCTTCCCTCTATCAGTGAATTTCTTAAACTCAGGACAAATGGAGAGTGTAAAGTGTAATGTGTAGTGTAATGTGTTTGAATGCACTTTATGTCTGCACTGTCTGTGCACTTTATGTCTTTTTTTGCATGATATGTATTTTTATGTGGCAAGACAAATTTCCCCAGGGACAATTATAGTAATCTTAAATCTTAAATGTAAGCAATTAATTGATTGGAACGTGATAATGTAAAGTCATAAAAAGTTTGATTAGCCTGTTTCACTGCACTTTGTAGCTTTTAAAATCATACATTACATTGATAGAATTTTTTTCACAACAGATAATTTGTCATACAGTCAGAGAAAAGCACAGGTGTCACAAATATCATTAACAATCATTAAGAAAAAAAGAATTTCAAGCACTTTTTTTGCAAAGCATTTTACAAAAATTACAAAGATTACCTGTTCCTCGGACAGATTTTTCTACTTATACCAGCTATTGAGTAAATAGGAAAAAGTCAAACTATCATATAAATAGTTGAACCTACATTTAGCCTTAAGTGTCCTTTAATCAATCATGTATCAGTGTTATTCTTAATATGTGAAAAATGTGGAAAAAAGCAATGATTTAGACATGTACCCAGGTTGGATATGCAAATGATATTAAGGTTAGTAACAAGTTGTTGCCAAATAAGGTACAATATCACAAACAATAAAACTAGAATAAAATAATGAAAACATTAATTAGTATTGTCACAGCAGATGGTGGTAATTCTGTGATTTTGGTAAACTGTGAGAAACATATGAGTGTGCCTAACTATTAGCTGAGTTCCCTGGGGTGGTGTTAATATAGGCATTCAACATGTACTCATGCACAAGAAAAGAAGTTTCACAGTTTAATTGGGCCCAAAAATTAGCAGATAAACGCTTGATACTGTTGGTTAAGCAGCAAAGAGCAACAGTGTTGTACAATCACTGCTTGACAATTTGTGTTGCCTTAGTTGAAACCCTCTTACTTCTCTGTTGCAGGCAATGAATGGAAGAGGTTCTTCTATTGGACAGTAAACCTGCTTGTCGCTGCATGAAACCTGAGAATCAATTGGACCTGGTCCTGCAGAGAAATTAGAAAGAGAGAGAGAGAGAGAGAGAGTCAGGGAGGGAGGGGCGGAGGGGATGTCCCATTCAGGACAGTTGTGAAGGATCTTTTGCCGTCAGCATCAGTGACCCACCTTGTCATACAGCTGCGGCGAGACGACATGGCCTCTCCAAGGCACCTCGGTCGAACGTCTGTGGACATCGCAAATGTGATGCAAAAGCTGCAGGGTAAGTGTCATTCTTTATGGTTCAGCCGGCTTTCGGACAAAACACTCTCCTCCTGCGCTGCTGCACAGTAACATTGTGCTGATTCAATGACTGGGCCGAGTGCCCGTGTGAAGTTTGCCAGCTTCTGCAAGGCAGGATGCTCACACACACATGCTCACACACACCCACACACCCATTTACTCACATAGGAGCGTTTAGGCGAACAGTTAGAAAATGTGTTATTAAAATTAATCTATTTCTCTTAGTGCTTACTAGGATTATAATTATCCCTGTGCCTCATTTTTCTTGTCTCTCCGCATACTGCATTGTTGGCAAAGATTTTTAGAGTTATAAAATGCGCTAAAAATGCAGTGTTAAGTATAAAATTTAGTACTTAAAAAGTTCTTGTAACTGTCCTGTCATGGAGCATGTCTAGCCTTTGAAAGCAGACATTTTATTTATTTAAGTAATCTGATTTAATGTCCACATGGTCTCTTCTGCACCAGATTTATGTTTTCCAGGAGCACATAATCTTATTTGGAAAATTAATTTTCATTCTTGTGGTATCTTGTGGTCAAACAACAAAAAGACATGCTACATTGTTTGCCGGTCTATAAAGGGTAATTAAGACGTTATATAGAGAAACATGATTTCTTTCATTCAGTTAATGTTGTGAAACTCCTGATGTCGCCACAGTTTGTCCTCTCATCTTTAAATCTGATTTTCTGTAGAGATTAGAAAGCTACATTTGTTGCATAGAGGCATGTTTTTTCAAACCATGTCATTATCCAAGTAGCATCAAGTGATCTTGTCACCAGTAAAAGGAACTTTTGGTCACATTTTTTGAAGAGATTTGCAATAATTTTGTCCTTTTGGTGACTTCTTAGAAAATTAGATACTTTTATCATAGTCTTGGGTTAAAAATTAGCTTCCTAATTTTATTCTTTCTCTTTGAGACAAGCCAGCGATCACTAGGAACATTTAATCTGCTCTGACTCTTGACATGGGATACTGAGTCACAATAACAGTGGCTTCATGAATGCACAGACAATGCACTAAACAAGACTAAAACCTGACACCCTTTCTGCCCTTGGTAAGAGAATAGATCGATAGCGGGAGTCTCTTTTTGTTGGTGTCCCCCTGCTGTTACAAGGGCATTAGGCCACTACCATCACTACACGAGTCTGTTCGATTCTGGCATCTGCTTCCACTCAGTTCAGATGTATTTCTGGACGCAGAGTATACCAAGAAATTTCACACGTTATGGCTTGTTACCATAGCGACTGTTATGAAACAATTGTCTGTGGTTGTGCCAGTGGTGCCCAGTTCCTGCTCTACAGAGGCATGGTTTCCTGTGCTCTGCACAGCTATTGACATTCATTTGGTATTAGCAGGTATTCTTAATTCTTAATAACGGTGCAGTGTGTAATTACAGAAGAGCACCTGCCATTGCGGTGTTGTTAATTTTTGTTCACACATTTTGCTTATAATGACTCTAAAGGATTATATAAGGTTCCTAAAAGTGAACTGAAGCATGTCTAAGTCTCTCCAAGTTTATGTTTTCGAATGCATGGTAAATGGACTTGTGGACTTGTGTCTTCTTTCGAGTCATCGGAGCACTAATGACGGCACAGCCATCATTAGGAATTCGGGGCTCAGTATCTTTGACATGCAGGCTGGAGGAGCTGGAGATTGAACCACTACCATGAGCACTTTCTTTGTGAAATGAAACCACACTTTGGACCATTTCTTTCGCTCTGCTTGACTCCCTCTTGTTGTTTGATGCTGCAGTGCATAACATTTAAAAGAAAATACCTGGATCTTTAATTGATAAGCTCAGAGGCAGATAATTCCAGTGGATCAGACAATTTAGTGGCTATCCACAGAAAACTGTTCTTTAGGGCAGTCCCGAATACCAGTTTTAGGGTGTGGAAGCTTCTATGAGAAATACTGGTTGTGATTATTCAAAGCCTCGACAGAGGGTCAGGTGATTGCAGAGCTCGGGTTTGCTTTGGTGTATCTGGCACTCGACTATTGGGTGTCATCTTAGAAAACTAACAATTCCAGACATTTGATTTTTTTGACATCTTGCGCATCTTTAAGTCTGTCACATATGGTCAAACTGTCCCAGTTGCCGGACTGCTAGTGACTGATGTTAGTTGAGAATAACAGCATTTAACTCTGATGCATAATGAATAATGTTGGGTAACTTTCTCTTAACTTATGAGCTCTCTGGGGTAATGCATAACCATATTTAAAAATAACAGAGCAGTGGAATACTGATTTTAAAGTCGATCAAAGCTTTAAAACATTTAGGTCACTCACTTTTACAGTTCTCGTTTTCCATCCCTCTAAAGTGACAAACAAACCTCAACTATAATCAGAATTCAATACACATTTTTAAGATAATGAGAGGAAAGCTGAGATGTAATAACTACTAAATCAAATTCACCTGAACAGTGCACAGATCTCATTTTCTGCAAGGCAAAGTGCCAGTCACTGTTGCGTGTTTCATGACAGGAAGTGGAATTTGGTGTCAGGTCGCATCTGGAAGAGGTTATTGTGCCCGTGGTTTTAGGTGCTCGGAGGATGGCAGGCAACAAGGTAGCCTGGGCTTTTTCTGTAGTAATCAAATGCAGCTTCCTGTCATTAAAGGCGTCCTGCAGGGAGGGGTTCCTGCAAGCTCACTTCGACTTGAGCAACAGTCCATCTGGGTGGATGAATTATTGACACCAGCAAATCTGTAGTCTTGTGAAGACATCTAGCTAGTGCTGATTATAGTAGTCTAAAACAAATTTGACAAGAATGTCATAACAACCAATCTTAAGGAAACTCTTTGCTTCAGCTTATTGCTTTCATAATGTTATAGTGGTATGTTTGATTTCAGCACCACGAGACAACAGTGTAGCAACACCTTATGGCCTTATATGCCCTCAGGGTACCTCTAATGTGTGCTCAGTGCCTGGTGGACTGTGCATGACAAGCGTGGTTGTCTGGGGTTTTTTTTTGTGGATTTCATTCTAGTTGAGACTATGTGTCAAACAGGATATGAAGACACACAGCTGGTGGAGGGTTTGCAGTGACGTCTTGTTGTGTGGTGAAGGGCCCCTCCCTGATCACATACCGAAAGCAGGAAGCCTATTGATGTAATTTTTTATTTTTTTTTCACAATTACTTTTTCAGGTTTTTCTTCGATTTCCAGTAACAGGATGTGAAATGTCATGTAATATTTAGTTTCTATGTTTCCTGCGATAAGTTATCAAGTGACGCAAAATGTGAGGAAAAAACATTAGAGCTGCAACAACTACTTCATATATTGATTAGTTGTCAACTATTAAATTAATCACCAACTATTTGATAATAAATTCAACTTTTTAGTAATTTTTCATAACAAAAAGAGTAAAAATTCTTGTCTATTTAAGCTTCTTAAGTGTCTATATTTTGCTTTATATTGTTAAAGATGACAGGGACAGTACACATTAATAATCATTTTTGTAAGATATTGTATGATATTGTTTTATTGTCACAGTAGCAGACTGTGACAATTGTGGACAAAACAAGACATATGAGGACATCATCTCTGGCTTTGGAAGACACAGATTGTCATTTTTTGCCATTTTCTGACATTTTATGGACCAACCAAAAAAAAACAAATTGATTAAAGTTCCAGTATGCAGGATTTAGAGGCATTTATTATCAGAAATGGTATGTAGTATTGCTAACTATGTTATTATTATTTTATAACGGTCTCACAATAAGAATCATTGCATTTTTGTTGCCTTAGAATGGGCCATTTATATATTTTCAAAGAAATCATGCCAATTTGCTCTTCTTATATGTGTGAAAGGTGTCTTCATATGGAGTGGGCCCTCATACACAGAGTCTGCTATGAGAACTTTCATATCAACGGACATATCAAACACTGACTCAAGACAGGGCCGACATAGCTCTCCAGCATGATGGGCACATGGGAAAAGTTTCAGTTTTGCAACCACACCACGAGATGCCACTAAATTTTAATCACTAGACCTTTAATTGAAAATTAACTGTCAGATAAATAGATGAAAATAATGAGTTTGCAGAATTTAAAATAATAGTGATATAACGTCCATTACTGGTGTTGCATATCCAAGGCGACACCTTCAAATGTTTTGTTTCTCTTGACCAACAGTCCAAAACTCAAAGATATTCAGTTTAAAATGAGACACAGGGAATCCTCACAATTGAGAAGCTGGAACCAGTAAATGTTTGGCTTTTTAACGATGAATCAGTGATCAAAAAAGCTGCCTGTTAATTTTCTGTCAATCTACCAAAACGCCTCCCTACTCTGCACATGCAGCCAGTAACACAAGATTGCCAGTTTGTTTTTAAAGGTCACAAGCTAAAAAACACTGTAGTGGAGTACACCCATTATTAAAAATGTGTGTTCTCCAAGGGGGTGGAGTAGTTACATCATGGTTGGAGTAAAAGCAAGTGAAAGAAAGACGTGTTGTCAGCAGTGAGAGGTGCTTCCACTCTACAGTGTCAGGAGCAGCTGCCAGGGACAGACAGCCATCACACTGATATGATCTCATGAACACAGAAAGCCTCATTTCCACTCCACATAAAGCCAAGCTGCTTCAGACTGATTTGAATATTAATCATTGCAGAAAACAAACCATGTCTTCTATTTATTCCTTATTTGTTATCTTTGTTTTCTGAATATTACATTACAGTATTGTCATGTTGTTTGGTTGAAGACCAAGAAAACATCCATAAGTAAATCCACAGTGTCAAGCATCACACATCGGACAGCTATAATCATTTCTTGCCCTGCCTGGTTGTTGTTGGTCTGTCGGAGCTAAAGTAAGACTGCTCTCGACTAAATGGAACAACAACAGAGTGAGTGGGCTTTTACAGTGCTCCCAGGTGACCAACACGGGCAAGTGAAGCCAAGCACCTACAGTACAGTATTGCCAAAGGTATCATCTGTCCTAAGATCACCTTAAGTACTCCATTACTCATGTGGATGGCAGATGCTTTAGTGGTTTGATGCTCTGTGTGGTGTTGGCTGCCGGAGCGATATCCACTTTTAATTGCCACTTAGCTACTAGTACTACATCAGGCTTAATTAAATCAGTTGACTAAGACATAATGACTCAGTGATGGGGGAGGTGTTTTACACAAGGATTTCATGCTTGTCAGAGTTAGTATATCCAGACCTGACCTGCATACGTATGTACTTCTTATTACTCAAACTGTCTGAGACTGAAACTCAGGACCGATTCTTAACAGCTATAATTAGATTTGAAACTGAGGAAGCGAAATATCAGAAAATTTTCAAGTCGTGGTCTTTTTCTCTTTTTTTTAGGGCTGGGTATTGATTCTCAATACTTTTGTTTCTGTAGCACAGCGTGGACCAGGGATGCTCAATTTACGGCCCGCAGGCCAAATCTGGCCCACAACAGGGTGCCGGGTGGCCAGCCAACCATTTTCTAGTTCATAATGAAGAGAAATTGATTGACACTGTATTTTTTTTTTTACTTTGAAGGTAAAGAAGGTGCCAGAGTGCATAAAATAAAGTACCTGGACGTGCTGAGTAACATTAGTAATGATAATTATTAATGTTTGTTTATGAACTGGCTGCTGACAATGGAGTCTCCAAAGACCTAGTACAATTGCTGGCCACCCCATTGGCCAACTGTGATGAAAAAAATTGGAGGCTGAGATTATTGTCTGTAGAGCACTGAGCTTTGAAGCTAGCACAGAGGTATTGGTATATTGTAAGACTAAACAATCTAAGGGCCAATTCATAGTTTCCACATCTGCATGTCCACCAGGCTCCACTGTGGTCCACGACATAAATGTTGTCATTAAGCCATGTCTCTGCTAGGGTCTGCGTGCATTTGTTTGTGACCACCTAGACTATATGCAAAGCAAGCACAATGACTGCGCATGCTCCAATTTGTTATTCTACTCTTAACTGTTGTATGAAGAGAATCTCGTCTGCGGGAAGGCAGCTGTCCACAGATGCCTCATTTGTACCATCTGTGTCAGCATAGCTTGTCTAGAAGTGGAAATAATGCTTTTGAGGGAGTATGGCCATTCTCAAAGGGGTCCCTTAAACTCTCTTTTAAGGTAGCTGAATGAAAATGGGTTCTATAGGTACCTACCCATCTTCCCTAAACTTGAGAAGGCTTGCTCCCAGTAAATGTTTTGTTCCTTACAATCAATATGCACTCTTTCAAAATGAAGCTCTATATTTGTCTTTCTAAGAACAACAAGCCTATTTGAAAAACAATGAAATGCCAAACCTATGTATAGATACATAAAACACTGAAAGAGGATTGTTGTGAAACACAAAACGTTAACTGTACTTGTGTCTGTCTATGCAGATTAGATAATCAATCAAATTTACTATAAAATAATAAACTAAGAAGCCCATCTCCTTCGAAATCATAACAGAATTCGAATTCCTGACATTGAGTCATGGCTTTTTTTGATGTGCAACACCAAAATTTTCAGTGACCCCATCCTGCTACCCGTTTAAAAAATTAATGAGGGCGTCTTTGGCTGCTGGCCCCTTGTCATTTTGCAGGAGGGGCCCCGCAAACAAAGCATCCCTGGAGTAGGCCTGTCAAAAAGTGTCCACAGGCATTTAATGGTTTGTCACATTGGTAATCTTTATTTATTTTTTAATCTGATAGATCTCAGTTTGCCCCCCAACAATCTCCAGGCCCAACTAAGTTGTCTCTGAAGCTTTCAGTACCTCCTTGTGGACCTTTCTTGCCTTTCTAGAAGAAAAAAAAGACAGACCTTCAAACAGTTTCTTCAAAGATCAAGAATTAGTTTTTAAGTTTTAGTATGGCTACGTGTGTTTAGATGACTTTGGCTAAATTTGTTAGGTGAAAACTTAGCTTTTTAGAAAAATAGGTTTCTATATCTCAAAGTAAGGCATGAAAAAATGTATTGTTCCATATCAAGATGAAAATACAGGTGTTGGCACTTACAATAAAAATATCTCAAATAAAAATATCAAAATATCTCTAGCCCAAGTTACCTCTGGTGGAAACAAAAACACACGACTTCCTTTCGCCACAGGGTATTTTTCCTGGGTTGGACCTATCTGGCATGAGGCGTTTTAGAATAACAAAAGTAAAAGCTTTAGTGAAAAGGTTTTGACTTGCTGTTCTTAGCAGAGATGCAAAACAAACCTTTTTATAAAAACCTATTACCACATACTGGTCTGCTTGTGGGATATCAGCACCATTTTGAGGACTATTACCATGAAAGTAAAATAAAAATTTCCATGAATATGGTGTTTTTTTACCCTTTGTGGTCATTTACAAAGAGGACCCCCATCATAAAAATAATGCAGGTGCAATTTATTGCAGAGTATATTACAAAAACACTAAAAATGTGTTTTCTCCGGGTGGTTGGGAGTGAAAGGGGGAAAAAAGAGTTCTCTAATATGAAGTGGTTTATTAAAATTAATTACACGGTTAACATTTTATTTTATCCCTCTTTTGTTTGGAACTCATAAACGACCGCATGCATTAATTGTAGTATCTCTAAAAGCTCATTGTTTTCAGTGTACGCAGCTGTCAACATCATTTAAATGGTGCCACTTTTAACCTTTCGTTGTTTTGATGTAAAAGGGAGGAAAAAAAATCCATTTTCACCAAAAAGCTTTTCTGGGCCAGTTCCACTGGCCTTCTATAGAGCAGTAATAATAGAATCACAAGCTGCGGCCTATTTTTAGTATATCAGAGAAGCTTTCAGTATGCCGGTGGTCTTGAAAGAAAGAAGGGATTTTTCTGCAGGAGATGATAAGATATCAAGTACCGCACTTATTCACTATTGTGTGTTATATTCAGAAAAGTGGAGTAGTGGTTCAATAGAAAAACAGACTGGTTAAAGATGAAGTGGTTCTGTTTGGTCTTACAGGACAAAAATGGATATGCTTTAGAGCTTTTACATGATACTGTGTGTGCAGTGGGAATCCCGGGGTGGGTGTGTCTGCTGTGTCGTCACAATAGCATTGACACTGAGGGAGAGAGAGCAGGTGGTGGATGTCATTCACCAGCCTCTGCATTAATTATTAAGATTTGTTGCACCATGGTGAGCTTTGTGTGGCAGTCTTTTAATTTTGTTCTGGTCCATTTAATCAATAGGTCTATGGGGATTTCATTTAATTTTACAGCTACAATAAGTGTTTTTTTATGTGAATGTTAATTTTTTTGACACTTATTTCATCATTCCTTTGAATATTTGTAATGCTTTGTGTAAGTCTCAAAGAAGATTAGACAGATCTTAAAGGCAAACACATACAAACACATACAGGCACGCATAAATCAGGATAATGCAACCAATGCTGTGACATCACCGCCTCCCACTTGCTGATTGGTTGAGCCATGCTTCTAGCTGATCTTTCTCCAGCCTCAGACGGTATGATGATACAGCGAGGCAGTGCAGCGGGGGCTGTGCACATCCTCACAGGCATGGCTCCTCTGGATGGGAAAAACACGGGAAGATGGAAGGATGGGATTGTAAATGACCCTATCCGTTAGAGCCCTCTCCTCGGCCATCTGTGCATGTGTGCCTGTTTGTGTGTGTGTCAGTGTGTCTGTGTGTGAGAGTGTCAGGGAGGAGGGGACGTTTTTATCACAGCCTCCAGCAGCTCTTTAGCTTTCACTGGGGAAACCAGGCAGCCAGATCTGTTTTGCTTCCTGCTGGAGAGAAAAGGGAAAGGACAGCAGCAGTGTGTTTTTGTGCCAGTTTTTTCCACTGTGGAGCTTATTTTCGCACACACACATATATATGTACCCCAGAACTCATGAGAGGCAAAGGAGGAGAGCCCGAGAGTGGGGTGTAGAATGGCTCACTATAAGGATGTATCTGTCAGAAAGACTTCTCTAAATCTGGTGACTGGATTTTTTCAGTATCTACGTGGTAAGTAGGGCAGCAGCCTTCATGTCTCATCTGTGTGCACATATGTAGCTAATCTGGGATATTACCGGAGAAATAACAGATGCTAATGGTTTGGTGAATCCCTGCTTGCTACTATTTACTGTGTCATGCTGCACAAACACAGCTGTATATGTGCAGTGTGTGTGCGTGTTTATGTGTGCTATGCTTCAGTGGGCATCCCCTGTGCATCAGTGATGAAGCATTTGCCTGTGGGTTAACTCAATGTCTTTGCTCCCTGTATAGTGTACGCATTGCTTCCTTACACACGTGACCACTGTCTATATCTCTAAGGGTGGATGTTTAAAAATGGCCACTCTGTGCAGTGTGCAGCACAAGTCTACCGGCGTGACAGGGAGTCACAAATCAGTCCTCGACGCAACAGCAGCACCAAAGAAATCAGTTGTACTGGTATACATGCTGCATAATGCATGAAGCTTCGGGACTGAATATATTAATAGACTACAAAAGAGGCTGGGGGTGACCTAAACAATCACGCATGTCATTACTGAGCACAGAGGGGGCTTGCAAGATATGTTTGTAGAAATTCCATCTACGTTCATTCTCTAATCTCCTTGTATGACCTCCTTTTAAGAGCACTTCTCAGGAGCATTGATTATGCTAGCACTGGCAAGCATGTGTTATTCACATCGCAGATTCATAGTTTGTAACATGTTTGGTGCAGGGCTGCTGAAATGTTACTCGACATCCTCGCATGAGGCTGGATAAAGTATGATTCTGGTTGCAGGAGTTCTACAAGCGCTATAACTGACTAAAGTTATAGTTAGGAATTAATATTTCATGTGTTTTATATTTCTGCGGTTGCTATAAACCCAGCCATATCTAGAATCAATTAACTGCCGCGTCTCTGTAAGAACAAATCTGTAATCTCTGATCATCAAGTCCTGCTGTGTGTATTCTCCCCACTTGGTTGTATGTCCTCTAAAAATATCAACAGCTCCTTTAGTCTCAAGTACGGGGTTTTAACAGTCAACTGTCAACGGCATGTGGCGTCTTCCATGCATTGACGTGCCCTCTGTGCCTTTAATTTTCAGATGAGCAAGAGGCGGTGCAGAAGAGAACCTTCACAAAATGGATCAACTCTCATTTAGCAAAGGTAAGTGTGAATTTCCAGCCACACTCTCCGCTGCCTACATGGCTGTCATAAATCACTTGGCTTAAGACTGCAGGATTTTACAAGCTCATCAGGCTCATGCTAAACAAATTGTCAAAGCAGTTACATCACAAGTAAGTTGGAGGCTGTGCTATGTTTGACCTTTTACATCAGAGAGGCTCGTGATGTTTTATTGCTCGTCATGATGATCGTGTAGCTTCTCTTTGGTGTATGGTATTTCAGGCTACAGAGCCGTCACGTCTGTGGAGGGAGCCGACTGCAAGACGAGCTTCGCCATGCAGCAATAATAGCCACTAATAACACTGCACAAGATAATTTAATTTATCCAGTTAACTGTAAATAATGACACCATTTACCTTTGTTCTTAAGCATTTAAAATCATGTTAAGTAGAAACGGGTTTGTTTACAGTGACAGATTGCTGGATCCAGTGATAGGAAGGGAACACATCCTCTGTAGAGTAAACCTATGATTGTTGTGTTTTCCTGAGAGAACCATATAAAGGTCATGCTGCTTGTTGCATTGCTGGTAAGATGACAAAGCAGAGCTCAGATGCATCTTCACAGTGCAGAAAAGAGGCTCACTAGAGGCCTTTATACTTGGATGAGCTTCTGCACCTCTAGTGGAGTGTGTTTATGTGGACATACGGGAGGTATAATGGAATTATTCAGAAACTGGTGTGTGTGGTATGTTGTGTATTAGGTGTTTGTGTGTGCCCGCTGTGTATGAGTGTGTAGGTATGTGCGTGGGTGTTTTGTTATTCATGTGAGTGTGTGTATTTGTGGACAGGATTGGCAGGGATAGTGATGCGGTGTGCAGATGGAGAGCAGGAGGGTGAGGACAGTTCCCTGTAGGCCGTCGTCTGCTTCTAAGGTTCATGCATGTAAATAACAATAACACATGCTGCGTTACTTCATACTGTGACCCGAAAATAACAAACTGTATTAGATTTTGCACACCGAAGAAGTGGTCGGGACTCAGAATAGGAATGAGTGATCTCTGTGGGACTGGAGTCACTGATGACACAGCACAGTGTTGGACTAGTCAGACACCGCTGCAGGGGTTTAAGTCTGTAACCTAGCAAAGAGATTCAGTTTAGAGGGGCCTTTTGTTGAGCCCGATCTGCCCACAATTAGTTCAAAGGGTGGCTTCTAAAACTTTAGAAGAATCTCAGTTATGTGGCGGGCCAACGCAGAGACGCTCTGTTGGTCTATTCTTCATTATTCATGCACTGCGCTCAAGCTCACTCACTGTGCATACCAATAGGACTAATGTAGCATAAGCTACATCATGAGAGAGCACTCAAACAGTCTTATTTACACTGTATGAGTGACACTGGCTTATTTAGGAGGAACGTTTTCAATAGACATGACTTTTCTTGTCAGTGAGCAAAAGCTTTCTTGTAATAGTTTTATGTGTTTGAATAAATGATGAATGTCAGTCTGAAAGGAATCTCCTGTTTATGGGTGAAAGTGTGTATTATCTAAGTTTGAACTTCCTCTAGCAGTCACACTTTCCCTTCAGCCTCTGTGTCCATTTCCCCTGATATTGTATTACTCAGCATCTTTCCTGTGATTTTCACAGTTTTTCCACTGTTAGGGAGTCTCATGTGACACTGGTACTGAGTTAATATATTTTCCAGGGTGGGAATGATTTACATAATGACATAATTTATTTTTGTTTGATTGTGCAAGATTTGTATGATATTTTTTAAAAATGCACATACATCGGTTTGTGTGATATCTGCTGAATTAGAACCCTGTGAATGATGATATGTATCTAATGTAAAGTTACATACTTAACTTTAAGTCACATAGAAAAGCTTAAGACAAGCACGGATGTGTTGGTTAGGTTTGGGAAAGGAAAAATGGTGACAGTGAACCTTAAAATTTCTCAGTGTTCATTTGGTTTTACATGTATCTGAACGCTGGTCTCCTTGGGAAAAGTCTTGTGTTTTATCCACTACCCTGATCTACCTCTTTATGGGGACTCGTTATTTCTTTACTTCAGTCAATGCATTGGTCATGTGTTTGCAGCCTTGCCCGATTATGTGGGTTATATTCGAATTGTGATGCATTACTTTTTGTACATATATGAAGGAACAGGGCATGAGAACAGACTACTTTTTTTATAGTCAAATAGTATATTCAACTAAAAACTCCTCATACATACCTGTATGCACACTCATACAATTCTAATGGATATTTAGTTGCAGGGTTAATTGAACAGTATTTTTTTTTAACCAGTTTTATTTTATTTCCCTCAAGGTTTACAGGTTTACATCAACAAGTAGAGCATGTTTTGAATCAGTAACTGACCTCCTGTCTGTCAGAGAATTAATTGCAAAGTACCACTGTTGTTTTTAAAGTACCGAATTGTTTAGGCCCTAAATACATTTCTTACCTTCTGCTACACTATGAACCGTCGAGACCTCTCAGGTCTTCTTGGACAGGTCTGCTTTGCGTCCCTAGAGTTAAGACTAAACATGGCAGAGCATTGTTTAGTTTCTATGCATTACATTTCTGGAACAAACCTACAGAAAACTGCAGGTCCACTACAACTCTCAATTCTTTTAGATCAGCACTGAAGACTTTTTTGCTTGCCGCTGCCTTTTATCACATCAAATATTTATTCATTTCTTACAATGCACTTTTATTGTTATTCTTGTTTTGTTTATTTTTACTTGTCATAGTAAATGTTCACTTGTTTCTATTTTATATTCTCTAGCTCTTTAATGGCATTTTTAATCGTAATTAAATGTCCTTTAATGTGTTTCTTTTGCGCTTTGTCTTAATGCTTTTGACATTTTATGTAAAGCACTTTGCCAAAATGTGCTATATAAATTAACTTGCCTTGCCTGTGTTGTTCAGATGAATTTTAAAAAATTGCGGCACCTTCTGAAACACCTTCTACCGTGCCTTTGTGACGGTAGGAGGAGGAGTGTGCATGTACAGAATAACAGGACAGACGCTCGCCTCTTCACACTGCTTTGCCCCAAATAGGCAGCCAACTGCATCCTGTCATGGAGTATGTTGAGTTGTGAAATGGCCTGTATATGGTGCCAAATAAAGAATTCCCATGGCGAGCTTTCCTTTTAATTAAAAGTCCATTATGCTGAAAAAAGACACATCTGTTTCATTTACTTATACAATAATGCTTGTGTAACACACGAGGTTATAACACTGTCACTCATGCTGGAGGTCGTGCAGCTTTATAAATGTGTGGATATGATATCAGGAGACAGTCCAATTAGGGTTAAATGAGTGGCATCGCCTCAGGACTGGGCACCAGGCCACTGCTGAGGAGAAAGGCACCATCTTTTCAGCTGCAGGGAGGCTCTGTGGTTGTTGCTAACAAGCCTGTTTCTCACAAACAGCATTTGGTTTCTCCTCACCCTGCTAATGGATTAGAATACCAATATCCTTTTCACACCATAGAACTAACAGTGCAGCATTACTGGGTCTACAAATCCAATGGTTTTCAAGACTTCTTCATTTCTCATTATTAAAATGTTTTATTTATCTTGTAATGATTACTTTCTGTGCTGTTAATGTTGTGTTTCCTCTCTCCAGTATAAACCCCCACTAGAGGTTAACGACCTTTTTGAGGACATCAAAGATGGGGTGAAGCTTTTGGCTCTGTTGGAGGTTCTGTCTGGTCAAAGACTAGTAAGTAGTACTTTACATTATTATTACAATTTTACATTACATGTTGAACCTGATTCTTACCTTGCAGATGCTTAAATAATTTTTATTTTGCTTGATTTTAAGTGTGGATTTATTAAAGGGGATGAGCCACCGTTTATAAAAAAACACTTGAAATAATGAATATGTTAATCAAGGCACACATTTTCACCCTCAAATCACCTTGCACATGTATGTGCTGATCCCCTACATTGTATAATGCCTTGTTGTCAATATATTTTATTTTATTTTATGGTTTAAAACATGAAATCAGCATACAAATTCACTACATTATATATATAAATATATATAAGTTAAAAGTTTGAACAAATCAGAACTGTGCTGCTATTTGGTCTTTACAGCAACAAAATACTTTTCAAAGCCAAAGCTAAGCAGCAAAGATAGTGCCTGGTAGTTATCTGAGATGAGAGACAATTTATCCCAAAATGAAGAATATATATTTTTCCTCTTACTAGTAGTGCTTTTTATCAATCTAGATTGTTTTGGTGTTAGTTGCTGAGTGATGGAGATATTGGCTGGAGAGATGTTGGCCTTGTTTCAAATAATGGATCTAAATGGCACTTGGTTTGTGTTGCTCAAAGTGCCCAAAAAAGAAATTGTGCATCTTTCGCTAGCTCACCTAGTACCACTGAGCTAGCAGACATTACAGCAGTGTTTACATCTTGCAATGTCATAAGCATGAGCCTCTTGTCCATGAGTAGATGCACACTTCCTTCTGCATAGTGATTCATTTGGCGAGTGTAGTTTGGTAGGAAGAAAACACTTCCTACATGGGTCATGATTTCGGGAAAAAGACATTTCTGTTCAGTTTTTTGGATGTATTTTTTGGCGCTTTGAGCACCACAAGCTGAGTGCCATCTAGTTTTATTGTATTGGACAGAGACAGATATCTCTACAGCTGATATCCCAACACTCAAACCCAAACCAAAACTATTAAGACTGATAATTAGCCCTATAGGTAAGAGTAAATATACATATTTTGGGTTTGGGGATAAACTGTCCCTTTAAGTTTAGGAGATCATCAGGGATGACATTGAATGCAACCAGTTAAATTCACATAATAAATCCTTAAATGTTTGATTTTATTCAGTCTTTTGGAGGAAAATATTGAACAAGTGTTTGACTATGTACTGTAAATTCATAAAAGATTGCTTAGACAAATGCGTAAAACCACATTTTACAACTGTGATTTATTTATTGTAATACTTACTCAACTTAAACAGTGACAACTGAACCAAGATGCAACCAAAACCTAATTAAAGATTGTATATTTATTCTATCTTTGCTAGATCCATACAAAACTAAGACATCACAACTTGGGATAAAATTGCTGTTGCTCACATTAATCATTGAAGCACATAAGCATCACTGTGCAGAAATTGCAGTGAGATAATTTAGATCTGACCCTTCCCGCTGTGAGAAGCTGCTGGCTCACTTGTGTCTGTTTCTTCCTATTCTCTCCCTCCCTAACACACACATGCATGTTCATCTTTGCATATTTGTAAGAACCCTCTTTGGCATAATGCATCCCCCAGCCCCAAACCCTGACCTCCCCCACCAGAACTAATTGAACCCAACTCTTACCCTAATCTGTACTTAGCCTGCCTAAATGTCCCTGCAGTGCACAAATGTCCTCATAACAGTGGTTTGAAGCTGAAATCAGTCCTCAGAAAAACAGCAACACAAGCCCACACACACATATACACTGGCCCAGACTCTGATAGGGATTTAGTAATCAGACCTGTCTTGAAACAAACTGCCATGTCATCCGCAAAGCTGTTAGTTGGCAAATGACTCAGTTGCATGTCACGGTGAACACTGCCTGATGCTTTCAGTTGCTGTACGGAGGAATGAACCCCTGCTGGTTCTTACCGGCCAAAAATTTCACACAGATCTAACTGCAGCCGCTTCTCACTCATGTTTTAAAGCACAGTATTATACGTTTTCTCTTAAAGTCAGGGTTCCTGTGGGTCCTTAAAATATCTTAAAAGGCACTGAATTAATTAAACTAAAAATAAGGCCATAGTTGTTATTTAAATGTCTTAAAATGGGAAATCAGATTTTAGGTTTTTTTTTTCTCTGACATTACATAACAGTTGCCATCTTTTATTTTCTTTAATAATAATAATAATAATAATTATTATTATTATTATTTTAAACAAATAACATCTTCCAAAATACCCTAGCATGAATGACACCAAAAAGTATTTTATTTTTTTTATATGTAAGCAACTGATTTTCAATTTCAGTGGTTGTAAAATTGGTCTTAAATTGCAATCCAAGTGGCAAATAAAAAGTCTTTAAAAAGCCTTGATTCTCACGTGCCTTAAGCTGTAGGAACCCTGCTTAAAGCAGCTTTAGCACTCACCAGTTAATTTATGGAAGAAAAGCCATGCTAATACCCCTAAGCCACTTTTACTATCAAATTGTGCAACCAGACCAACCAAAGTGAGTGGTTTAGTAACAATCAGCAGTTGATTCCTCACCATGTTTAAAATGAAGATATCCTCAGCTGTAATGATGAGGCTGTCTCAGCTAACTTGATTTTCACTCTCTGTCCTCTCCATCTTAAGCCCCGTGAGCAAGGTCGCCAGCTGAAGAGGATCCACTGGGTTTCCAACATCGGCACAGCACTTAAATTCCTCGAAGGCAGAAAGGTAAACCATCAATCTTATCAGCAGTTTCACCTTTTAAATGTTTTAAAGTATTTTTTCCGAACTAAATATCATGCTAGAGAAAAACAGTGGCATGTGTAAAAGAAGTCCAGAGCTCCTAAGAAAAATCTGTTGATTAGTTATTTGTTAGTGCGCATAAGGTCTGTGCAACATGCTCTATGTTCAGAAAAGCAGCAGATAGAAATAGGACTTCTTGATTACATAACCTAGCTCTAAAATCCCTTGGCTGTATGAAGCCTGTGTCCCACTTTCATCCGGGTTCCCTGAGGACTGAGACTTACATTGTTGTGATTTCTCTCCCATCACGTGCGCCTTCAGTCTGTGTATCGAGGATCTCCGGTCAGTCGCCATTAAACGCCCTGTGTGATGACATACTGTATGCATTCTTTTCATTTGATGCACGATGTGTACAAAGCAAAGCTTGGATACAGCCATTCTGTTTCAGTACATGTAGTCATTACGCTTTTCTACTGACATGCATTTTGATGCATTTTGACTAGAACAATGGATGTGTATTTGTGTACTATTCTGAGCTGTTCAAATGCAGAGATGTAAATATGGCAAACTGTAAATGTTTCCAGTGCAAGGGTTGCAGTGCTGTGGTACCTCTGCTTTTCCTTTAATTCCGAGTTCAACACAGTTCTCTTCTCTTTTTTTTTTGGAGCTCAAATGTCTTGTGTTTTAGTTGAATTCTTTCTTTTCTTCTGGTTCACTTTTCACTGTTGCATCAAAAGCCTGACTTTGATGACTTTGAGCAGAAAAGTTTGAGCTTGCAATGTGTATTTTGACAGAATGAAACTTATTAGAGTTTCTGTTGGTTAAATTGAAAAAAAGAAATCCCCAGACAGTCTGCATGTGACTTACTTTCCAGAATAATCCTCTGCTTGGCTTTTGTTTCAGATCAAACTCGTTAACATTCATGCCACTGACATCGCAGATGGACGACCATCAATTGTCCTTGGGTTGATATGGACGGTTATCCTCTACTTCCAGGTGATTTAATCCCCAAATCCCCAAACTAACTAACTGTGCTTACTCCGCTCACTGCTTTTGCTCAGCATGGCTTTTGTTAAACCAGAAACAGCCTGGAAATCACCATCACCAAATCCACCAGACTCCATTTGAAAAAACAGTAATTTTAGTTTGTTTAAAGTCAGCATACTCTCACATTTAACCAGGTGAGTTAATTGTTTTTTATTTATTATAAACCAGAGTTGGTGATAGTTGAAATAGTGAAAATACAAACCATGCTCTTTTTTTATTAGCTTTATTTTGTTTCTGTCAAATGAATGCGTTTCAGGATGATAAAATTACCTTCTGTTTTAATGGAATCTGGTGGGTTTGGTGATAATAATTTTGGGCTGTTTCTGAAACATCATGGTCTGTCTATTGTTCCATGACTTTACATACACTAGTGTACTTTAAGCATAGAGCTGCATACGGCTGCACAATCTATCAAAGATGAATCACAATCATGATTTTAGCTTCCCACAGTTAAAGGAATATAAGTAACTGCAACATTATTGTTTAAAATGCATGCTCCATCCATGGAAATGGTGCTGCATATTAAATCAAGGACCTCCAAAACTATCAGCCAGCTTCCACTTATGAAGAGCTGTCATAACACTATGCGCACATGAAAATCTCTCCTGAATGTTGCAAATACAGACAGGTAAAATGAAAATCATCTGTTTATCAACTATTATATGGAAATTAAAGCAGTGCTGTATATGTAATTGTAAATGTGCAATAAAATGTCTTTCCATACGAATAATTGTAATCTCAGTATCAATCAAAATAATCGTGATTATTAGTTTGGCCACAATCATGCAGCCTTACCATTTTCTTTTCTTGTTTCTATGGTCACAAAGCAACCTCTTCTTTTCCCATTGTTGTTGTTCTTCGCCTAGATTGAGGAGTTAACCAGCAACCTGCCAGCCCTCCAGGCCCTGTCCAACAGCAACTCCTCTGTGGAGAGTTTAGCCAGCTCTGAAGCAGGAAGCCCTCCCATGAAGCGAAAGGTGGTTAACAAGTTTCAGGGCAATGCCAAGAAGGCCCTGCTCAGATGGGTGCAGTGCACAGCAGCCAAGTATGTCACTCTCAGATTACGTTTTTGGCCAGGTGTTACAAAATGTTTATAGATATGGGTGTATATACAGTTTCTATATACTGTATAAGATACAGAATACATAATATCTCGGTGCTCACATGTGATTTTCAGGTATCATGGAATTGAGGTGAAGGACTTTGGTCCCAGCTGGCGCGATGGTGTTGCGTTCCAGTCGGTGGTGCACGCCATCAGGCCAGATTTGGTGGACATGGAGGTGGTGCGGAGGAGGAGCAACAGGGAGAATTTGGAAGACGCCTTTGCACTTGCAGAAAATGAACTTGGTATTCCCCGCCTGCTGGACCCAGAAGGTGCCCTTGACCTCTCCTGCTGCTTGCATTAATGATTTTCAGTGTTTTCAATGCTATCATGTCTAATCAAACATAATAGCACTGGATGTGGGTGTTAAGTAATTAAGTTTGAAGTTTGCTAGTGTTTTAGACATAAACACAGCACATATGTATACAGTATCAGTTAGATTAATAACATTGTGTGACTCTGTCAGTCTATTCTGCATGAGTCTTTTTGATAATATGTATGTTGAAACCCTCCAGAGGATTAAAATGCTGTGGTTACTTGTGAGTTTTAGTCTGTGGAAGTAAAGCAGTCTTCAGTGTCTCTGCAGTCCTGTCTTCCCCGGCAGAGTTGTGATGCTTTATTGCACAAAGAGCTACACTGAAACGTCTCTGCTTTTATGGGAGCTTGACCCCGATTTCTAGAAACATCAGGTCAAGGATGGAGACGAAAGTAGATGTGTATAATTAACTGTCAGGCTTGAGGAGATTTATCCTCTTGAGGATGCAAAATGTTTTTTTTTATGTTAATACCAAATTTAATGGCTCTGTCATATCTACACTTCATTTCTACAGGTATGATGTCATGTTAAAGAGGCCCTAAAAGACATTTGCATTACCTTATTTTCTGTATAAAGTTTCATCGTGTGCATCATATAATGTTTGCGTTGGTCTGCAGATGTGGATGTAGACAAACCAGATGAGAAATCCATCATGACGTATGTGGCTCAGTTCCTCAAGCACTACCCAAACCCCCACCACTCTGAGACTGATGGACAGCAGGATGAGGTATTTCGTTAAAAGCTTATTATACTGAATACTGAGATCAGTACACATCCAGGGAAAAATCACTGTGTTACTGCTAAATTCTTTAGTATGGATATTTAACTTCATGTGTAATGATTTAACCATGTAGTTGTATATATTGTTGCCATCCACATTTCACAAAAATTGACTTGTGCCTCATCATTCATCAAGAATGACCGTTAGAGATGAACAGCATATGAAAACATGCTTTAAAGGGAAAGTTTGGTATTTTTCAACACAGACCCTGTTTGCCCAAGTTTTGTGTTTAATGAACTCATGGGAATAATAACTTTTGAAACTGGACAAATATTGAGCAAGAGCGCTGCAGCTGGCAATGGCCAAAGAGGCTGCTCTGTAACTATTTGGGGCATTTGTGCGCTTCATTTTACATTCACCCAAAGTGCTTGTTTTTGCCACTGACAGGCTCATATTGTTATTTTAAGTGTCTGTCAACATTATAGAAAAGATCCTTATGGGGACGTTCTTGTTTAGGAATAAGATCCTTATTCTTTAACCACAAACAGCCCCAAAATCGCCATCACCAAACTCACCAGACTCCATTTAAATTAACAGTAATTTTAGTGTGTATAGAGCAAGCATACTTTCACATCTCACTGAGGGAATTAAGGGTTTATTTAAGGATGATTGTTGCAACAGTGCAAAAACTGTGATAGCGATTTCGGGCTGTTTTTGGTTAAACAAAAAGTATCTTACTCTTTGACAAAAAGGTCTATTTCTGCAGGGAGTCTTCTAATAACGTCAGAGCCCTTCAGTAGCAAAAAACAAGCAATTTAAAAAGATGTAACTTTATGGTGTGGATCTGCCCATTATTATTAGATTGCCTCTTTCGCTTTTTCAGATTGCAGCGATCTCACTGAATACTGGAACAATTTTGAAAACTGTTGTTCCAATTAGTCACAAAAACATGGGGAAACAGGATCCAAGTTGAAAACAAATGAAGTTACCCTTCAACTGATGCTGTGCTTATTGGTTGTAAGCCTGTGCCTGCAATTCTTCATATTTGTCATTTTATCTCATAAAGCTCTCATGAATCAAAATAATCGCAGCATGAACACAGCAGTAAAAAAATCATCAAGATTTTGTTTCCCATCATCACGCTCATTTAATTTCTCCATCTACTCATTTTTTTGTGCACATTAAGCTGCTTCTTGGCTCAATTCCAACTTTTGCACTGTCAGTGCCAGTGCTTCAGGTGAGAGTTCAGGTCATAGTGCTGCATGCTCTCTGCATGGAGTGTGTTCCCACCTCGCCCTCATCCCATCTTCCATCCACTTTGCTTGTTTTTTTTCTCCTTGCTATTCTAATGCCTTTTGTGGTGTGTTTGCATCTCTTTGTGTGCCTTGCTGCTTTCCTGGATAGTTTGGTCCCCAAGATATAGAGCAAATGCTTGAGGTATGTTTCACTAAAATAACAATCGGAAGGTTTTAAGAAGATACTAGTGTCCCTACCCCTTTCCTTCTACCATGACTAATCTGTGTTAAAATGTAGAGCTTGAAGGAATAGAGAGGTATTTCTGGAATGTCAGTTTGGTGTGAGTTTCTTAACATATTGGCATGCTCATTTGAGGAAAAAAGGATTAAAACCAGTTTGTTCCTGTGACTCTAAGCTGCTTGTTCCCTGACTGTGACAGAGAGAGGAGCGGAAGATGCTGAGAGAGCTAAAGGTGTTTTTAGATCAGCTGGAGAGAGATGTGCTTCGGGCCCAGGGAGCAGAGGGAAACCTCACTGACAAATATCAGGTGAGTCAGACTCGGAAAGACAAAGTGCACTGTTAGATAACATTCTGCTTTGACAAAGACATTCATCTACCCTCACCACTCTAATTTTATCTTTTTGTTGCAGGCATTCAAGAGCTTCCGTGTACAGTATGAAATGAAGAAAAAGCAGACAGATCCGCTACTGCAGCCAGTCCACAGAGACGGCAAGCTGTCCGTGGACCAGGCTCTGGTCAAACAGGCATGGGACCGTGTATCCGCCAGGGTAATTGTACTGCATACTTCTACACATCATGAATAATTTATAACCAAGCCACAAAGAAAGCAGAATTAATTATGATAATTAATCATACCTACATTAAACAGAACATTAGAGTAAATATAGATTTCCAGTTCGTTTTTCCTCATTATTTTTTTTTACTTGAAAATTGCATTACCACAGTGAAAGTGATCATAATGAGAGAAAGCTCCCGTCACTGGCTGCCAGTCAAAGTTCAGTGGGATGGAAGCGTTTGAATAAGAGTTTGTTCAGAGAGGAGGAGACGGGAACAGAGGAGGTTTTGTTTTGGGGTTAGTCCGCCCCTCTGGACATCCGCAGCTCGTCTAGACTCCTTTGTAGCGTGATTGCTTGTGAACATGTGGACATGTTTTGATCAGCACAGCCTCCTCTATGGCGGGATCTTGCTTTGGCAGAGTGGGTTTTTTAATGGTTTTCAATTGCAGCTGCTGGACTGGCACATCCATCTGGACAAGTCTCTGCCCGGTCCCCTGGGAGTGATCGGAGCTTGGCTTCACAGGGCTGAGATGGCTCTGAGAGAGGACATTCCCATCCAGCATGCTCACGAGGAGACAGCCAATGTTCTGCACAGAAAACTAGAGCAGCATAAGGTAACGCAGCAGATGCTTGACTTTAAGTGTGTTTGGATACTTACTGTACCATGTTCTTGATCTGTTAGGTATCCAAACAGGAGAGTAGAACATAGAAGTGATGTTATGTGATTTAATTTTGCAGGAGGTGTTAAAAAACTTGGAATCGCACAGACAAACCTTCCACCAGATTCACAGGGACAGATCAGTGAACGGGGTACCTGTTCCACCCGAGCAGCTCCAAGATATGGCTGAACGGTAAGACCTGATAACATTGTCTTGTGAGTTAATTTTAAAATTTAGGGATACACGATATTGGATTTTTTGCCAATATCCAACATGCCAATATATAACATCTCATTTGGCCAATAACCGATACTGATATCAATATATCAACCTTTTCCCACTTAATTTTAGTGGTCTTCAAATCTCCTCTGTGGTGGAATTAACATCATATTATGCATACTAGCAGATGGAGACATACTATAAACCAATGAAAAGATATATATGAATATTACGCATATACAATTTCTGCCAATAGATGCCACTAAATCCTGCACATTGGACCTTTAATTTTTAATGATAATAAATGAGAGTTGCAGCCCTAGATTTTTGAACATCTGTTGAATTTTCAGATTCAATTTTGTGTCCACGTCATCATATGGTCACTTGATTAAACTGGAATTCTGGGAAATGAAGTATCGACTGATGGCATTTCTTATGTTGGCTGAGTCAAAGCTGAAGTCCTGGATTATTAAATACGGCAGACGGGACTCTGTCGAACTCCTGCTGCAAACCTACCTTGTAAGTAGAACTTATTGGTGTTTTAGTGGCATTTGAATGTCACTTTGTCTGTCAAAGTGTTAAATCTTTGTTTCTATGTTTGATTTTCTGTTTCAGACTTTTGTAGAAGGCCACAGGTTCTTTGAGCAGTATGAGATCATCTTCACAGGCCTCAAACAAGCTGCAGAGGTTTATGTAAAGTCTGACAGTTCAAGTAAGAGTCTTTTCTGTTTTACTACCAACTTGTTTGTTATGTCTGTAAATGTAAATATAAATCTGCTTGGGCTCATCGTAAAAAGTCTTATTATCGATTTCATGTTACAGGGTCTAAGACCTGTAACAGAGGTAAGTCCAAATACGGCCTGACAATCTTTAAAACCTTAACTTTGCCTGTCACCTGAGCCGTTTCTCTTCATAATTGTGGGGCTGCACTTTTCTTTTCTAACATACATTGAATTCTGAGACCTGCAAAATCATAATATTGCCTTATGCATGAAAAAGTAGCAATAATTTCATCAGTTGGAATGCTATTTTAGCTTGATCTTCCCGACCTAACAGACCATAGCATCAACCAAATGGCTGAATGATCATCAGACATAATCTGCTCCTCTTGTAAATCTGTACATTTGATACTGGTGTTGGTTTCAATAAACTGAACTTTTTTTTTTATATTTTACTTTCAGTTGATGAAGCAGAAGGGGTAAGTAAATTCCTCAATGATGCCACAGCTCAGTGGAAGCACCTGGCTTTGGAGGTGCGGAGTGTTCGCAGCATGCTGGAGGAGGTGATCTCTAACTGGGAGAAGTACAGCAGCACGGTGGCGTCTCTGCAGGCCTGGCTAGAGGACGGTGAGCAGATGCTCAATCAGTCAGAGAATGCCAAACGGGTAAGTACAATCACAGATGCTTGATAATGAAAAACAGTATTTTTTGTAAAATACAGCTTATATTGTGCTGCCAAAAATTACGAGAAATGGTTCTTTGAATGGTCACAGAGCATGTGTGTTTCTGCAGCTATGATATTTGTTTTCTTTTCTTCTGTCAGGATTTCTTCAGGAACCTTTCTCATTGGATGCAGCAGCACATGGACATGAATGACGCTGGGAATTTTCTCATTGAAACCTGTGATGACACAGTCTCACGAGATCTGAAGCAGCAGCTTCTCCTTCTGAACGGGAGATGGAGGGAGCTGTTTGTCAAAGTCAAACATGTAAATGCCGTTTGAGCAACTTTATTGTTAAAAAATAATATAATAATACCTTCTTTCACATCAGCTTCAGTTTTCAAAGTTGATAAAAATTAACTGTCCTGTCGTCTTCTGTTTCATTGGAAGTATGCAAGGGCAGATGAAGTTGACAAGTTGAGACAAGACTACCAGGATGGTATTAATACACTGAAAATGTTCATGGATGCAACCAACGAGAAGATGACTGCTCCTGTCCAAGTGTCTTTCCTGAACGTCAGAGCCTTTGTTCAAGATGTTGAGGTGAGCAGCCGATTCTCTCATCCTTTTCTGGATTTTTATTTTATCTTCTGTGCAAAGAAAAATCATTACACTCTTTATCCCGACTTACTGTAGGAAATCAAGCACAAAGTGCCAGCTATGGAAGCCGCCTGTAAGGCAGCGAGCCGCACTGCTCAGCTGTTGACCAAAGACACTCCACAGGAGGAGGTTTCACAGATGATGGCTGTGATGGCCTCGATCAAAGAGCAGCTGAGCAAGGTGTGTGCATGTCATTATGCAATATGAAGTCATGCCCTTGTTGAGCTTCTCTTCTTTCTCTTTTTATGTGTGCAAGTGTGTGTATACCATGAATGTATGAAGGGAAATGGATATAGAGTTGGAGGTAGGGCTCTGTTCATTCCTATGAAAACTGCTCACTGGTGCATGAAGCCATAAACATTTTACTTCCTGAGTATAAAATTACATAGATTGTTAATTACATTCTGCATCATTGAGCCCTTAGAGGGAGCAGTAGAAACTTTACAAGGGTAGCAGCAAACTTTTGGTTTCTGACTCCTCAAGACTTTAAAAATGTTATCGGACCAAATGGATCAAATCTAGATAGTGAAAAGAGTCATTTTGACACTCAAAAAAAAGCCCCATGTCTGTTTCACAATCTACATTAATGGGAAAAAGTATTTTGGGCTCAGAGGCATCACTTGGCGAACCCAAAAGTTGTGTTTGTTCAATGTAGTTAAACTAGTGTTTTTTTAAGGCTGATACTGAAAGCCAGTTTGTATTTAGGGTGCTCATAACTTATATTTTTTTCCCTGGAGTAGGGTGTTCTTGTCTTTTGTTTCTTTCTTACTTTCTTTTTACATAGAATTAAGCAAACCTTATCCTAACCTTAACCAGAATAATTTACCTGAGTACAAACCAAACTATTATATTCAAAGTTGAACCAAAGCTTAAATAAACCCTCGTGTTGTCCTTGGGATCAATCTGACCCCAAATGAAATCTTTTGCTATCAAAACATATTTTTTATACTTATGTAAACAAGGTCTATTGGCCCTAAATTCCAAAACAAAGGGAAAGATGTATGATAATGGGTTGGACTGAAGTAAGACTAAAGGTGTAACACAGAATTGATTGATAATTTATACAATATGCTTTAAATAACAGTCAAAACAGGGCGGGGTCAGAATGACCCCAGAGGACAAAAGGTGTATAGCAATTGCAAGGACATTACAAGGGTAAATAAGTAATGCAGGTAATTTCTACAGTGGAAACAGATTAAAATTTGCTGAATCATAATGAAACTTAGTGCTGCCATATTGCAAATGATATGCAAATACACATATTAAACAGAGTTTATTCCTGGCATGGTGTTAAAATGTGTTGGTGTTTGCTGCATCTGATTTAAGATCCCAAACTGCATAAAAGTCATCTGTGATTCAGCTTAATCAACATGCTTTTCTCTGATCAGGTAAGGGAGAGATGTTTGCCTCTGCTGAGGGAATCACAGTCTCTGTTACCTCCACTGGAAGAAATGGAGAAGAACATCACAGGTTTCTACCAGGCTCTGGAGAAGGCCAGTCATATCACCAGCACCTCCGAATCTGAGTCACCAGTTGACTTTAAACAGAAGTGTCAGGTAGCTAATATTAAGAGTTATAATATGATACAGTTTCAGCTTTGTTAAATGGTTTTTAGAATCGTACATAAAGATAAAAAAAAAGCATTTGTCAGCATTTTTTAGACTGAAAATCCTCTAGGTATGAAAAGATGACTAACACGCTGCTTGTCATTCAGGAGCTGGCGACCTTCACACATAGCTGTAAGAAGTGTCTGACAGCAATAGAAAGAAACCACCAGAACATCCAGAAAATAATGAGCTGCAGTAAAACCCTCCAGTACATGGACATGAGTCTTCTGCAAAAAAGAGTAGCAGACCTTCAGTCTTCCTCACAGGTACATTAAATGTCAAGGCCTTTTTAATGTTCATTCAGCTCTTAGAAGTCTTTTAGTATTAAAAATGACTTTTTTTGTGTGTTGAGGCCATGATTAAGGAATCAACAGAGTGGCGGAAGCATGTGGAGGCAAACAGCAGCCTCATGAAGAGGTTTGATGAGTCGCGGGTTGAGCTGGAGAAGGTTCTAAAAATGGCACAGAGCTGTCTGACAGAAAGAGGCAACCCAGAGGAGCTGCTCAAAAAACACACGGTAAGACTCAGGGCGGTACAGTTTAACCATTATGGGTTGCCAGTGCCATACGTAGCTGCACATACAGTGTGGGCAGCATAGGTATATGCAACAAAAACGGGGGATTATATGTATAATTTAAGCAGAGAATTAATGATACATGCACAGAAGACATGACCTATCTTTGTAAAAAAGTGTGTCAATGATGAGGTCTTGATTTTTTTTTTTTTTTTTTTTTTTTGCAGGAGTTCTTTGGTCAGCTGGACCAGCGCGTCTTGAATACATTCCTCAAGGCTTGTGATGAGCTGACAGATATTTTGCCAGAGCAGGAGCAGCAGTCACTACAGGAAACAGTCAGGAAACTGCACAAACACTGGAAGGTTAGTGCATTGAGTAGTGTTGTTTTTTAACTGCACACGCACATGATTTGATACCAATTATACAGGGCTAGCTGTCAGCATGTTGTGATAATATGTTCTCCAGCTTTTGTTGTCCAGATTAATGATTTATCTTGACCATGTTTTGATTTCATGCTTTTTTCCTCCAGTTTAGTATTTTTATGTAATTTTGCAATTATTTGTCATGATTGTAATCCTGCGTGCAAGATTTGGGGCATGACAATCAATGATGGTGCAAGACTATGAAGTGCTTTAAAAGTAATGAGTATATCCTTAAAATCAATTCTGAAGTTATATAATAAGTTGTATAATGTGTGTTGTTTTTTTTTTTTTTACAATAATACAAAAACAAAATTGTATGTGGCATCTTTCAGCATTAGTCAAAACATTGCTTGAAACAAACTGCATATAACTGCATAATTGTGAATCTTGCCTCATAATTAGTGCACTTCTCATTTGCCAGGATATTCAGACAGACGCCCCCTTTCACATCCTGCACCTTAAAGTTGAGGTGGAGAGGAGCAAGCTGATGGTGCCGCTGCAGGAGTGCCAGGCGGAGCTGACCAGAGAGAACCGCCACCTGGCTGGCATGGGCAGCGAGAGGCTCATCAAGGAGCACAGGGTGAGTGCAGAGTGGCTGCTCGGCAGGCTGAGCTTCATGTATTGATTAACTCAGAGTGAAATAATTCAGTGCAAATTCACTGCTGTGAAGCAGCGTGGGAAGATTTTGATTCCTGTGGTTAGTGTCAAACAGATACTGCTCTCAGTCAGCAGTGATTTGATTTATCTTCTCATACATTTATTATTTTCCTTTGTAAAAAACACTATCACACTTGTTCCCAAGTAAATTACTGTGTTGTTTTTTTTAAACTTTAGGCCTTCTTTAGGGAAAAGGGTCCCCAGTCCATCTGTGAGAAAAGGCTGCAGCTTATGGAGGAACTTTGTCAAAAGCTCCCTGAAGGTGACCCTGTCCACCAGACCCTGGACACAGCGAGGAAAGATTTCTCTGAGGTCCGAGAGGAAATCGAGAACACCCATCAGAAACTAATGCAGCATCCAGATAAATGGAAGGAATACAATGCAAGGTGCAGTAACTACTTATTCGATGTGGTCCTCTTTTAATTCTGGTTACAGCATGAGTTGAGTTGTAGTCCAGCATTGAATTAAAGCTTCTGGCTGTTGTAGCGTTGTTGCAACAATAGAAGAATGTGTTGTTCATTCACCAAGCAGTGTCCTACATTCATCACATATCCAAAGTAATCGTGTTTAAATTCTTTCATTCACTTGAGATGAGGGGAAAGGGAGCTGACATGAGGAGGTTTGCAATGCTTATGCTCACAAAATACAAAATTTATCTACTGAAAAGGAGAGGATTAATTAGGTAGCTCCCAGTTGTCTTCATCATCAGCATGCAACACAAAAGTTAACATAAATGAGTCTGACCCAGACTGTTCATAGTTCATGGTCATAACCCGTAAATGACTTGCTCAGCTGCATGATCATACACATTAACATCAGCAAGCCCTTGTAGCTCTTTAACCTTTGAATATGAATATAAGTATGTGCCAGAGAACATAGGAAAATATATCTGTCTTTAAAATCTGTATATCTGGTTTTGCAATTTTTCAGTACAACACAGACAATCGTGCATATGCATCCCCTTCCTTCCCCCTGTCCCCACAGCAGATGTCAACAAAAAACAAAACAAAAAACCAAGAGGAGGTTAAAAGCAAGTGTTATCTAGTCCACATGTTGTAGACTGATGTGTAAGAAAATGAAATCATGTGAAAAAAGTTTAAAATCCTAAACATTGTCAGAGTTTTTGGAGACACAACATTTCCATCATGGTCTGTACAATACAAATACTGTTTTTAATTTGTATTCTCTCACATATTTAAGACTTTTGCCTAGTTGTCACAACCTGATATATAAGATAAGTTGGTTTGCATTGCAAATTTAATTCTTTTTGGCCCTTGATTGAAATACAGTCTTTTCTTTCTTTCTTTCTCATCATGGTGTGAAACAGGTACGCTGAGCTCTCCTGCTGGCTTATATCTAAAGAGAGCCAACTGAGGCTGCTGAGAAATCGAGCCAATGACCCCAAAAAATACAGCCAGGTGAAGGCTACCATCATGGTGAGTTATTACATACAGTACACTACACAACCCACCCGCCTCCTCTGTGATGTGTCACCTATGATGTGCCTTGTCAATGTCACTGCTGAAGAAATGAACTGTGATAAACACACAAATGACCACATGAACTGTATCACGCTCTTTTGTTGTGTGCAGGAGCTGAGGAATGATGCAGAGCTTCAGGAGGGGAATCTCGGCTGGCTGAAAGCTCGTATGGCCGTACTTATTGAGATTTGTGCTGACAGCGATGCCCAGAGGCAAGGGAGTGCACTGAGCAAACTCTCCACTGATTTTAAGGGTCTTCTTGCTTCTCTCGTAGAGGTAGGTTAATCTTGTTTTATCAAGGTGCCAGAAATGATATCTCCTCTGGGAATCTACCTCTTAAACATTTTAACCTTGTATAAGAGACATACAGGTAGAAGACTATTACTGTAATCTGTCATAAAATATAACAGGTCAGAGCACATTATTGGGGCATTATCATATCATTTATAGTTAAAATGTGATTGTACTAAACTGGACATACATACAAAAGCATTGTTTCATCATGTTTGTTGTCATACTGTTTCTTTCTGTCCTTTATCTTCCAGGCAGAGAAGATGGTGCTGGCAGTGGGGGACTGTGTTCAGTTCAGGGAAGAAGTACAAACTACTTTGGACGATCTTGTCCAGGGTCAGAGAGAGGCTCAGGCCGAGGTCACCAAAATACTGGACTGTTCCACTGTTAGAGAAGCTCAGCAACTACTTCTTGTTCACCAGGTACTGTAGGACATTCACAAAAAATGAATGGGACTGGGAAAGATTACTTGACTTTTTAATACAGTGCCACAGGGATGATGGTTTTCTGCGACTGCAACTCCGCAACTCCAAAACTAATGTCGCCCTAGTTCCCTTGTCAAAAAGCCTCTTTTAATTGGATTTTGGATTTTTGCAGAAAATAAGCTCTGAGGTAAACAAACATTTATGATTCTTTTATGTTTTGTTCAGCAAAATAATCTTCCCAAATTTCAGGATTTTTGATGCCTTAAAGCAATCACCAGAAGTAAAAAGCTATGCAAGGCTAAAATGAACTACACTACAGTCAAGTCGCCATCACTAAGAGGCTGTTAAGCCGTGTTCGGCACAGTTTGGCCTGATGATGTTCTGTAGTCTCATTTAGCCGCTTGTTAGCAACTGACTTTTTAAAGACACATAAAAGCTCGAGTTACAATGTGGGGTATTTACTGGTGTATTTTATGTTGTAGAACAAAATGTGAAAGCCTCTTCAGCTTGTGTTAAACACAGATCTTATTTCAGGCATCTAACCAAAAACCCATTCAAAAAATCAATTTCCTTAGAGACAAGGGAACCAGAGGTCCTGAAATGCTTACCAATTTCCAGGTTTTAGCAGTCACTGCTGGTTTTTTTTCTATTTTTATTGATTTAAAGGCATAGATTACTTATAAAGGGTTAACTTTAAATCCACAGCTTATCACTTTGTTTGTTTCGTCCTTCCCACAGCAACTGTTAAAACGCCTAAAGCTGAAGAGAAAGGACGTCCAGCAGCTGATCACCAGAGGCCAGCAGCTCCAGGCTGAGGAGGGTTTGGGAGAGACTTTGCAGCAGGACCTGCAGAGTTTAGAGAACACGCTCAGCAAAATGGAGCAGAATATGGATTCACAGGAGCAAAGCCTCGAGGTGAGCAGTGTTACAAAGACAGTGATTCAGGGAACATTTGGGACACTGTTAGTGAATAACATTTCATGGTAGATTAAATTCGCACTGTTGCTCTGAATAATAACTTGCAACAAAATGTAGAGTAAAGGATGATTTTTCTGTCTTTCTTTGCTAGATATTAGTAAAATGTGATGTACAAAAAAAAGTCTTTGCTTCTCCGAACTTCCAAACTCTCAGAGGGTATCTTTTCTTGCTCTGATTAATTACTGTGAAATGAATATACGATGTGATCAATCACTGTCAGCCTCTGAGCTGAAACCTGACACATCTCATCTCACAGTCAATCTAATAATCAAATGATGGCATTAAGAACTGCCTGATTCGCTGAATATGTGGCCTCTGCTGTGTGATGCTGTGTCTTTCTTCTGAAGGTTATGTGCCCCTTTGTGTCTGCTCAGTAATGGTTTTAACAAAACTTCCTTTGATTTATGCTATATGTGTTTAATGCAGTTTTTTTTTTTCAGATTTTTGCTCGTTTTTTTTTTTTCTTTTAATGTAGAACATCGACCTGCTGTAAGTCACGTTTTTAGCTGACTCTGACACACATTTCCATTATTTTTTCAACTTTTTTAAAAAAGATTTTTACACACATTACAAAAAGAATCAAAAAGTGAAAATAAAAGCCATCTGAAATGTTCATACACGTAAAGAAACAAAATGCTCAAAAGTGTTAAGGTTTGACATACAGATGAGCAACCAAATAAACTATAAAATCGGGAGAAATGAGAGAAAACAATAGGCAGCAGTAGTGATGACATTTTTGGTATTGGGATATTCTCATTTTTTCTGTAAGAGATAATTCTGTATTTTGAAAGATATTTTTTATTTTTCCTGTAAAAATATATGCCAGTCTCTCGGATGCAAGAAAGGTTGCAATCTCTTTCAACCATAAGCTCACAAATTTGCATATTTTTCTAAAGAGATCAATCATTCTCCTGCCCTGAAGAAGCTGTAAGTCTGACTAGAGACATAGTTAAAATGCAAAGCCTTGCTCAGGGGGGGAATTTATTAGCATCTATCCAGGATATGACGATGTCATCATATTGAGGTTAATTAATGTGTGTTGTCCTTTATTAGAAAGAAACTAAGTCAAGTAGGTTAAATAAAGCAAACATAATGGATTTGCAGAACATTTTGAAGTCAGAAAAGGCCCTGCAGAAGAGGAAAAATTTTCCTGTTAATGCAGTCGGCAGTGAAGATGCAGCATTTGTGGAAAATTGTCCTGAATGAAGGGTAGAGAGGTCTGATTGATGTTTTCTGCTGGAAGGACTTGCCCTCTGAAGGTTCACAGTTTCCTTAGAGGCCAGTGATGCAGTGACTCAGTAATAACACTCTTGATGGTGCTTTTAAAGAACATAGACAGGATGGAGGGGTGGAGTGTTGAAATGGAAACTTTCTCGGGGCTTTTCTGTGTGAGGGAGGATGCACTGCTGTGGATATTGATGCTATGGATCCAAACAAAATATTCTCAGTAAGGTACACACCAATAAACCTGATGCTTCTGACTCTGCAGCAGAACCACTGCTGCACTACTGGGGCGAGGTGCCTGCAGAATATTAGCAGTGCTTCTTCTGTCAATATGCTGACTCATCACCCTTACTGATAAAACCAAGCATTGCAATGTCTTCTGCATACTTAATGTTGACATGTGTCATTGCATTTGTTTTGGTGATGATCTTTATCTGGGATTACTGCCATTATTGAGTGATTATTTTCATGCTCTTAATTTGTTCTTTTCAAAATTCAAGTAAAAGCAGTAGTGGGAAGTCCAATATTGGCAACAGTATTGCATTTGACAAGTGTTGCATATTATTAACCTCCTTCTCCCATTTTGGATGTGCAATAATTAAGCGATATCACACGAGAGGGAGTGCTGTACTGTATATCGTCACGGCTGTGACGATATAGGTCGTAGGCATGACGCCGCAATCAAGGTCTACATCGAGGTCTACAATATTGGTTAACAGTAATATGCAACAACAGATTTGTTTGTTTAATTTTTTTTCAGCTCCATCGATACAAATATTTCCACAACTACTGGAACTGACAGCTGTTGCCTAGCAACACATAAAGTTTTTCCTTCACACCAGTTTGCTAATCTGTGGAAACTCGCTCTTCATGTGATGTGCAAATGAGCTGCTTAGTACCATGTATATTTATCTGTGTTTTTCCAGTGAAATTAGAGTCTGTTAACAGACACGTTAGCGGCCGGCGTGATTTAGATGAGTTAGTTTGATCAGACAGTTCGTAGCTCCAGCGTGTGTCCACTCACTGCTGTGATCTCCGTCACCTCGAGTCCCGTATCTGACTGTTTCTGTACGGTGGCGGCTCTCAGGTTTTGGTTGGTGTCAGACGAGTGTGTCCCCGCCCGTTGCACATCCTTCTAACATCTATGACAGCTGGTTTACTGCCAGTGAATGGGGGTTTACCAAAACCCATCTGTCACAGCTGCTCGCCTCCCTGGCTGCAGGTCTAGGACTTTTGCATTAGGCAGAATTTTACTCAGGTAGTTTTTGAGCGATGATGCCGGTCAGACAGGATTTCCTCTTTCTTCCATTCCTGATTCAATTTACAGTAACGTTAGATAAGTACTGACTGTTAGTGTTTGCCTAATTAATGGTTTAGAACAGCTGTAAAGTGAACTGATACATGCAGAGTTAAAAGTCATGTTGTACTGTCTATCAAATTGTTTGGTCAGAACTAACATTTGTATAATGTGTTTAATAGGCAATGTACTACATGAACAGAGTTGATCTGATGTCAATGATTTTGGGACATTGCCATCCTCAGGTCACACTGGCAGCCTGGCAGGAGTTTGACAGCCAGCAGGAGGCAGTGCATGAGTTTGTTAATAAAGCACGCTCAACTATGGAGAGAGACCTGAACTTCAGCAGCCCAGAGAGCCTGGCTGTTGAACTTGACCAGGCCAGAGTGAGTAAAATTTGTGTTTACTCCCAGTATTCTGTAGTTTGTGCTTGACATTTTTACCACAGGAAGTATTATATATTAGCTAAATGGAGAATATAACCAATATTCTTTGTTTTGTAAACAGGTGTTGTTGAAGCAGTGTGAAGCAGAGGCTTCACATATGAACACTTTGCTGAAGAGAGCAAAAGAAATCCAGCTTGGTCCAAAGAACAAGACTCTGCTTTTACAACAAGCTCGCTCTCTCAGCGAGCAAGTGGACAAAGTGGAGGCCGGACTCAAAAAAGAGTGAGATGATGAATTTTATCCTTATTTCTTTTGCTGTACCAGATGAGTGGACTTTACCACAAAGAGTATTTCAACACAGTCAAAATGTACATAGTAAAAGGCTTACTTGAAAGATAACTAAGAATATTTTCATGATAAATTACCTGCCACAATCTCAAGGCCCCAGATATATTAGATACAATTATGTGGTACTCTGTATCTTACGCTATTACCAAGACTTATTTGCCACTACAACTCAGCCATTTTTCATCTTTTGTTCCAGTGTCAAGACTCTGGAAGAAATGAAAACTCAGTGGGATCAGTTTGGAGCTGGCTTTGAAAACTTTTCCTTGTGGATATCTGACAAAGAAAAGCAGCTGGATGTGCTGAAATCTTCCACTTTGCCTCTTGAACAACAGATCGGCACAATAAAGGTACAGTATTGTGTCTCATAAAACCACAACCATCTTGCGCCGTGCCTTAGTCTGACTCACAGGATGTAGACTGTAGAAGTGAAGCACTGGTTGCCTATTTCGGAAGTAATTCTCCTCTCATTCTGCTGGTTGCATTTTAATGTTTTCCAAATCCTGCACACTGTATAACTTCCAAAAATCATTACTTTATTTTCTTTTTGAAAAAAAATTTTAAAAAATGTAAAGCTCTTTTTTTTGCATTGAACCAGAGAAGAGGAACTGTTCCTGGAGTCTGTGGTTTGTGTTTGACTTTGCAATTTTAGTGCTGACAAACTCAAGCTGTCACAAAGTGATAGTTAGACACGTCTGTTTTTAGGATGAGGTGCAATGTCTGTTCACACTATAAGTGATAAAGTTGCAGCGTGGCTCGTAACATTATTGTGGAGTTGCCATTGAAGTGTTGCTCAAGTGAAGTAGTTAAGCTGTGTTCAGACTACCAGTGATAAGCAACAGGCCACAAACATATGATTGGTTGATGCTTCATCATGTAATGGAAGTGCTGAATGAAGGTGAGCCCAGTTTAACTTTGACTTATATTGTGTCATGCAAATTACACAGGGACAAGTGTTGGGCATCATTTTGGAGCTTCATGTCATCGGCTTGTGTTGAAAATGACTTGTAGCCTGTTGCTTTGTCACTGATACTCTGAACACAGTCTGTCTCTTTAGTAGACCTGTATAAGAGCACTCACATTTTTGGACAGCTCTGATTATTATTTTCTCTTAACATATGACAGAATTATGTTTTCAGTTTTATTGTTAGTGTTTTAAATTGCAACTTTTGAGAAGTTCAATGGGACCCTGTAGCCAGAATCATTATGGATACCAACCTAAGTGCTGTTTATTTTACTACACTGAACCCTGCTTTCCAATTCCCAACTAAATTAAGTTTAATTAATTAACTAAGTTTCACCTCCACTGGACAGTTATAAAGGACAGTTATAAAGGTTTTTTTTCTCTTTTTATTTACCTCTGCATGTCCAGGCTGTTGGTGCAGAGCTTCAGGAGCGAGCTGAGGTGCCTTGTAAGCTGGAGACAGATTCCCAGGCTCTTGCCCAATTTGTGTCTTCAGGGGAAGCAGCTCGCATCAAGGCCCGTCTGACCCAAATCGGCAGGTACTGGGAGGAGCTGAAGGAGAGTGTGCAGCAGCTCGATGGACAGCTGGAGGAAAGCTCATCTCACCAGCGGAAGTTCAAAACTACCCTTGAGGAGGTAAACAGGCTTTTTGATACCTAAATTGTTAATTTTCTTTTAAATACTAATTATATATATATGACAATTTATTCAATTTAGTGAAGATATGGGCATACAGTTTGTTGTGATCCTGTTTCTCTCCCAGGTGCAAGCATCTCTCACTGATCTACACACAAAACTGGAGCATCCTATCAAATCCTGCACCTCGTCATCAGAGACCTACAAAGCTCTCCAAAACCACATGGTTTGTTTTCACTTTTGTCTTTTAACCAAGAAAACTATACTTCACTTCACTACCATACTTTAACACAGAGCTAGCTATCTTCCAGCTCACCTATAATGCTGTGTGGATCACTGCCTTGTGTTTTTGTTGTTCCTCAGGATGTCTGTCAGCATCAGGAGAAGCTGAAGGGAACATTGCTGTCCCTGTCAGCCGGTGCTCGAAGGCTCAGTGACAGAGAGCAGGCAGAGAGGATGGTGACAGAGCTAAACAACAGCTACGACCAAAACATACAGCAAGCAAAAGACAAACAGAGCACCCTGGAAAACCTGCTTTCTCTTTGGCAAAAGTAAGAGCTATTGAACAGATTGATTTAAAATATGTTGGATTTTAATAATCATGTGAATAAAACCAATGTTAATAGATACATTTAAACTCTGGTTTATCCTGTAGCGATAGATACAATAGGAAGTGTTTATGGTAATGCACACATTTCTCCACTTGCAGTTAAGTGCAGCCAACAGTATAAGCTGAAAAATAGATCTGAGACATCAGTGTTTTTATTGGTGTGTTTCAGGTATGAGAAACAGCACTCAAACTTTGTTTCCTGCCTGGAGAGAAGTGAATCTGCATCCAAACCGGAGAGTCATTATCTGTCAGCTGACAAAGCCAAGCTCCGCACTGAAATACAAGATTTGCAGGTACAATACATACAGACAGAGTTCTCCAAAACAGAATTTAAACTAAGCCTTAATCCTAAAATAATCCCCAAGTACATTAAAAGATTAAATAATGTTTATAAAAAGATGGTTCTTGGTGAGGATTAGATGTTTTTTTGTTTAAGAAAAGTGTGTTTCCCTTGCAGGCCTTGCACTCTGAGGTCCAGTCTCTCCAGCCCGCTCATGCGGAATTGGTGTCTTTGGGAACATCTTTGTGTCCGACTGCACCAGAGGACAGAGTGAAGCAGCTGAAAGACGAGATGCAGACTCTGCAGAGGAGATTACATGTTCAAAATGAAAACCTCCCTCAAAGGTAAGATAATCTAAAAATAGATCATATTTTTTCTTTTGGTCATTTTCTTTACAGCTCACACATAAAGTCTTGGCAATGTTTGTTTATGTGTTTGCAGGTGTTTTGTAGTCGAGTGAGCAAGTGTTTAAATGACACAATGTCATGTTAAACTATTACAACAGTTACAAATACAATACACAGGAAACTTGTCCAAAATGTCATTGATAATTGTAAAAGTTAATATGCCTACTCAATCAAAAAGTCTGCCTATGGTTTTCTTAAATACCATATTTATTATAGAACATGTTAATTACAGATATTTAGTTGTACAATACACCCCCTATTAAACTTAGTGTAGCGGTGATAGATATCAGTGTGAAATATTTGATTAACTTAAAGGTATACCACACAAATGTTGACTCACCATGCTGCCATTTTATTTTCCAGAATTAAAGAGGTTCAGAGCCACCTCTTGCTGGTTGAGCAGTTTGACCAGGCCCTGCTCAAATTCTCCCAGTGGAGTGAGACGATGCTCTCAACTCTGCACTCAGCTTCTCAAATCAACATCAGCACCCTTCAGCCTGCCACTGCACATGTAAAGGTAAACAAACAGAATCATCATTTATCTGTTTGTGCATGTAGGATGCGATTCCTTTTAGAGCCACCTATAGTCAGTTGGAACAGAAATAGCATTTTGCTCAAGAGCGATAACTGAACCTCTATAACTTGCCTTTTACAGGAGACCCAGATGGCCTTACAGAAGCAGTCCAGTGTGAGGCAGAGCTTGGAGCAACAGACCGAAAAGCTGTGTCAGTTTTGTGAGCCTAGTGATGCCCAGCTCCTCCGCAGCAGAGCGGACGGCTGTCTGCAGCCTTTCCTAGAAGCCCAGCAAACATCTGAGCTTCAATTAGAGTGCCTTGAAAGGCTGGAGGCTTTTCTGCAGACCCACGGTGTGGCTGCAGGGGTGCTGCGGGGTCTGAAGCAGACTGTGGAGAGTGCTGGTAGCTGGGACCGAGGAAAAGTAGAGGAGCTGCAGCAGGAGCTGGCCACTATTGTCCCAGACATAAACCAGCTTGAGACACTTGCTGTCAATCTGGACAGCAGCCTCTGCAAAAGCCATCTGCACATCGGTGCTGACGAGGGTTCTCGAAAGTCCTGCCGCATGCTGGCTGATTCACTCAGTGCTGAGCTGGACGCAGTGAGGAACTTGCTTGGTTCTAAGCAGAGTGAAGCGGAGGCTCTTGGAGCTCTGTGGACCTCATTTAGACAACGTAAAGAGCAGCTGCTCAAAGCTGTGGAGGACATTGAAGAGAAAGCCGACCACCAGAGCTTCAAAGAGCCCAGCCTGCATGCACTACAGCAAAGGTAAAGTGTTATCAGATCAATATTTGTATTAGGTCAGTGCTATAATTTAAAAGTTGAGACATTGGGGCGCTTTGTGTTAGCACAATGGGTGGATATGAACACATGTTGTCGCTCTGTTTGTCAGGTTAAGGTTCTTCAATCAGCTGGAGGATGAGCTGCAGTCACACCAGCATGAGGAGCAGTGGCTGAGGGACAAGGGCAACCAGCTAGCCCAGAGAGATGCAGAGCTGGCTGGAGAGGTACTGAGGGAAATCAGTCTGCTGGAGACCACATGGGAGGACACCAAGAGGCTCATCACAGAGAGGTACTGATAGAACAGAATTACTATTTTATTGTTATCAGGGCGGTTATCAGCCCAGGATTTAAAAGATCCAATCAATGCTTAGATAAAATCTTCCAAAAACAGATTTTACTGGAGAAAGATTCAGTGCAAAGTCATCTTCTTTTTTCACATCATTTTCTATGGTTTGCAGTTTAATGTATCTTAATAGCCTGTTTAGAGTTCCTTTACATATAATCTTGTGTGAGTAATACACGTCTATCTGTTTTTGGCAGACAGGAGCAGTGCAATATCCTTGTTGAGCTTATGAGAGAATACCAAATGTTAAGAACCTCCATCAGCAGCATAATTGAGAGCACCGAACCTCTGGTTGACATCAGCTCTGTTTTGAAGGACCACGAGGAAACCAGGAGGTCACTGACCAAGGTCAGGTCAAATAAGTTTTTTTGTCTGGTATTTGTCTTTTAAGAATTAAACTAAAAAAGGGATAAAGGTATCTTAATTCTTGGCTTTTGTCTTTATGATCAGTTGTCATCGAATGCTTGAAATGTTTGCTGTTTTTACTCCATTTGCAGCACGAGGCCGTGAAGATAGAGATGGCGAGCAAGCAACACGACCTGGACCAGTTTTCCATTAAAGGAAAACAGCTGGTGGTTGAACTGAAGAAGATCCCTGAGTGTAACGCTCAAATGATGAAAAAAGACATGGAGACAATAGTGGATCAGTGGCTGGATGTAAGTCTGACTTCAGGAGTTGCTACGACAGTTGGCTACACAGTCAATATTTGATAATGGGATAAATTCATTGCTGGTTTTGTTTTGTTGACGAGAAGGCAAATATAAAATGTCACCAGTCTGGTCCTTTAACAACTCTCAGTTAAAAATTTTACCACTAAGGTTTTTGCTTTGCTCTTAACACCAAATTTGAGGACAGTGCGTATCATTACACAAGTACAAAAGACTACACTTCTGTCTCATTCATGGTGTTGCCCTGTCTGGTCAGACTAATATATACATAGCCTTTATTTCACCAGGTAAAAGCATGATTGAGATTTAAAATCTATTTTCCAAGAGTGACCTGGCCAAGCTTAAAATATGGTTACAACAATAAATACAGACGGAAAAATACAACTATCACACAACACAAAGTGCGAGCACAACCTCCAGTTGAAAAAAAAAGTAGATGCGATGTAGAGCTTTTTGATTTATATTATGTTGTACTGGAAGCGCAACCTAATATAAAGCCTTCTAGGGCACACTACAGAGAGTAAATGTTTGTAATTTGTGATTTAATCCACCTCTCAGGTGTCTGAAAAGATAGATGATAACATTGATCGGCTGAACCAGAGTTTGATATTGTGGGAGGATGTGCGTAAAATCAGTGAGGACACCGAGAGCTGGACGAGCAGCTGTGTGATTGAACTAAACGAGAGCCTGAACAACCTCAACGACAGTCAGAAGGTGTCAGCAAGACTTTCCACGTTACAGGTGAGAGTCCTGATGTCTCATGTTTGTTTTACCTACTTTGCTTTACAAAAATGCATATGTAAAATTATTATTATTATTATTATCATCATTATTGTTATCATTATAATATTGTTGTTATTATTATTATTATTGGGAACCAGTATTGTACGAATATCAATTACAAAAGACAAATACTATATGTTACATTGTTTTGTTTTTTTTCCACTCCCCACCCTCTTTGTGGTGTGGAAGAACAGAGAAACTAAACACCTCAAACCCCAGAGTAGTGAAAACAAAAATAAATAAATAATTTTTTTTAAAAAAAAGGAAGAACAGGGAGAAGAGGAAAGATAGTCAAGATGCTTACTCCAAGAAATTTGATGCAATGAGAATCAGATGTACTTCAGAGATGTAAGAGTATTTACATAGGAAATGATAGGCATTTAAACTGCCTGACATAACTCTAAGCTTTCTTTAAATAACAAAATGTTTAAAGACATAGACACCATGCAGCCACAACCACAGGGTGTAGTGTCTCACAGATTAAAAGTGAAACCCAAGGACGGCATCTCACAGGGGGGCTCATACGTGCTTTTCTAATTTAAATCATCCACAGGCGGAAATGTGTGAGAAGGAGCAGAAACTTGAAACCCTGCAGAGCAAAATATCAGAGCTGAAGAAGTGCACTCAGAGTCAAGAGACCCCGGCTAAATTGCAGGTACTTAAGATGATTATCTCTTTTTGTTGTTTTTTTGAGTAGTTATATTGTATTTTACAAGCGATGCTACATTAGCACAGATATTAACTAGAGAAGAAGTAGGTCTCCCTCATCAGCCGCATGTTTATATTCTCCTTCATCAGGTGCTGGAGAATGACCTGCGTAAAAAGATCAGCACTGTCCAGAAGCTCCATGAGCAGGCCAGAGGAAATCTCATGGACTTCACCTCCCAAAGGAAACAGCTGGAAGACTACATTTCCCAGATGTCTGCATGGCTGAAAAGTATGGAGGATTCCCTTGTTTCTTCTCCCACCGGATCAGATCCTGAGGACATCTGCAGAGTGAAGGTGCAGCCTAAATAATCACACTGCTGGTGTTACAGAGCGGCAAAGCTTCTTTTCTTTTACAGGACAGAGATGATAACGTAATGAATCCATATTTTTAAACATGTTTTAAAGGACCTTCAAAAAGAGCTGCAGAATCAGCAGGGGAGCATCGACTCCACGAGGGAGAGCCTCAACACCCTGTGCAGGAAATACCCCTCCGAGGAGCTGGCTGGTTTGGGTTCAGCTCTCACCGACCTCATCAAGACGTATGAGTCTGTGAACCAGCTCTCTGCCAGGACGCTGGTGTCACTGCAGAACTGTCTTCAGCAGCAGTTCAATGGTGAGATATGTAAAAAACTAATCTGGATAAAATGTGGAGTTTGATGGTCACTTGATGCAGTAGCTTACATGACACAGTATTTTAACACTAATTCTCAAATGTTTTGATTGCCATTGTAGACATAACAGAATTCTATAACAGATGTAAGTCATGTGCGCCACAGCATCGTGCTCCATTTTTTTCACGGTTCCAGTAAACACATCTCATTCATTTGTTGCTACTGTGAATGAATGAGTCTTTATTTTGAACATGTAAAAGCAAAACACACAAATAAAAGCAAAATAACCTTATAACAAATGCAATGAACAAACACAAAAGACTTTTGTATTAATAAAAGATAATGGAAGTAAAGGTATCTTTTTATTTTAATTATGGATTATTACAAATATGCTGCGTTTGAAAATCAGCAAGTAGTCTGAGAGTGAACAAAGATGAATTATGTACAGAAATTAATTATTTAGGTGCATTAATATGCATCGATAATCAGTTTATATTCACATTCTAGCCCTCTGAATCATAATCAGAATCAAATTAAATTGTGAAGTGCCAAGAAATTCCCACCCTGTATTAATTTCGTGCTGTTGAATGAGTGACCACTGAGTTTAAAACTATCTGTGCTTTAGCAAGAAAAAACTGATAAACTCGAATCTAAGGCAGATATTAATTTTCCTTTTTTCCTGCCTCCTCAGATCTAGTTCAGGAGTTCCATCGCTGGCTCTCAGAGCAGAGGGAGATAGTGAAAGAGTGCTCTGACAGATCTGGAGACACTCAAATTGTGGAACGGAAACTACAGAAACTAAAGGTAAAACTGATACAAGACTGAAATAGCTGGCATCACCAAATCATAGTCTTTGATGGAGGTGAGAGTAGAATTTGGGGATGTTCTTATCTACATTCTTTGAAATGAAAGAATGATGAAAAATCTTGATTCAGAAACATCCTATGTGCCAAATACACGGCTGAAAGTGATGTGGGTTTTCTGTCAGGGCGCCATGGATCGTGTGGAGGAGGGAGAGGTACGTCTTACTCAGGTCTGCGAGGAAGGAGAGAAACTCCTGCTCCATCTTCCCAAAGCCAGCGCTGGGCAGGTCCAGCAGCACCTTTCCTCCATCCAGCAGGACTGGGACAGCTTTGTGGAGCAGTGCAGACAGAACCAACAGATCCTGGAAGACAGTGCATCACTCATGAAGGGGTAACAGACTCACACAAACCAGTTCTGTAAAACACTGTGTAAGCCAACTAGTTATTAAATACTGATTTTTTAAAATTCCTTGTAGGTTTGAGGGCCGCTTAAAGAAGCTGAGGTGGTGGTTGGAGCACATGGAAAAGAGGATGACCACAGATCTGCTTGAAGCCCAGCAGCGTGGTCCTGAAAAGGCTGTGCTGGAGCAGGTGGAGGAATATCAACAAGAAGTGCTCAAAGAAAGGTGCTGAATCTGCTACAACTCTGCATTTACTAAAAGAAAGAAAGAAAATACAATACATGTTTGTTTGTTTTAATATTTTATTTTATTTTTTTTTTTAAAATATACAAACTATACAGTCACAATTGGCAGTGCAAAAACACAAATTTACATTACAAATAACTCAAAAATAAATTAACAGACAATGAAATAAATATAATGCTTTTTCCTTCCATGCAGGGATTCCTTTGAGCGCCTGTGTCAGGAGGGCCAGGCTCTGAATGAAGGCGGGCGAGGCGATGGTAGTGAGACAAGAGTGTCCGCTCAGCTGCAGTCTCAGCACCAGGCTTTGCTGAGGCGCGTTAGAGAGAGGCTGCGCAGCTGCCAGCTCACTTTACAGGAGCAACAGGCCTTTGAAGAGACGCTGCAGACTACCTGGATGTGGCTTAACGGTGTCCAGGAGCGCCTGGCGTCACTCAATAGCACAGTTGGCAATAAAGAGACTCTGGAGAAAAGACTAGGTCTCGTACAGGTCAGTGCATAATGGCCTGATTTAAAAATATTGCTTTTTGAAGTGTTACCTGGACACTTTTAGAAACACAAACATAGTCTCACAGTTTGACCATAGCTCTTTCTTGCTCTTTTTTTCTGCAGGATATTCTGCTAATGAAGGGTGAAGGTGAAGTGAAGCTCAACATGACTGTGGGAAAAGGAGAGCAGGTCCTGAAGCACAACAGAATGGAGGGGCAGGAGGCCATTTGTTCACAGCTACAGAGCCTGAAGGATGCCTGGGCCAACATGTTGATGACCTCCATGAGTTGCCACAGGTAGGAACTTTGACATGTTATGCACTAGGAATGTGTGCAATTAATCAACTAGTCAGTTAAACGTTACTACCCTCACAAATTGGTACCAGAAATTCTAGTCGTATAATTCAAATAATTTTATGTGATTGCATTTACCCTGTGAAAATATCTAAAGGTTTATTTTCCCAAAAAAAATTCTTTTAATAAGTGTTATTTGTTAACTTTTTATTGAGTATATTATTGTTGTCATGCTTAGCAAGATAATGTGCAGTGTTCATAATTGCAAAGTCCAACACATTTCAGTGACATTTAAAATACCATTTGGGCATTAAAAACGTGATTTAAGATTTCAAATATAACTTCTGTTATACACAGTATTTTTTCAGACAAAGATTAACCTTGTGCTCAATTTTGACTTTTTTCTGAGTTTTTTCCTACTTTAATATAAGTCGACTAATCTAAGTTTGCACTTTTTTTTTAAACGTCAGGGAAATTTATCATTAGAAACATCCCTATTTTGCACCCTGGGAGAACAGTCATAGTGCTGGTAACACATACTGACCCCATAGTCCATAATCAATGGTGAATGCAATTCTTACAAAATGTCATTATTGCCCATAGTCGTCTGGAGTGGACGGTGGCCCAGTGGACCAGCTTTCAGGAAAGTAAGAGCCAGCTGCAGCAGTGGATGGAGTCGGTGGAGCAGGAGGTGGGGATGACTCTGCCTCAGCAGCCGGGCCTCAAAGAGAAGTCTGCTTTGCTGGAGCGCTTCAGGGCCATCCAGGCTGATGTAGACGCTCATGCAACAGCCCTGTCACGCCTAACAGACAAAGCAGTGGAGATGCACGAAAAAACTGGTGACCAGACGTTTGGACCAGAGTCGAGGGCCGAGCTCAATGCACACTTTGCTGATATCTCAGCTGTTGTCAAGGTAAACTATAAACAGGCGCAGACTTTCGTAGCGACATTTCTGCACTAATTGAGAGACTGTTGACATTAAGCTTAAACCGTGATTGAACATGCAAACTTTTAAGACAAACAAACTCCCACCCCACTTTCCTTGGCATGGCAATAGTCTTAAAAATTGCAAATATTCTTTTAGACATTTATTTTTAGTCAGTGCCTTGTCTGTATCTGATAGCTGATGTTTACATTTTCTTTTTCTTCCACAAAGGGTAAAGTGCAGTCCATGCAAAACATTGTGTCTGAGCATGAGCAGTATCTTGATGCTGTAAGAGACTTCAATGACTGGCTGATTTCAGCTAAAGAGGAGCTTCAGCGCTGGTCCGACCTGTCAGGAGACTCAGTCTCCATTAAAAGGAAGCTATCCAAGGTGCAGGTGAGGACCTTAAAATGTTTAATTTTAGATAAAAATGTCTATGTGGCTCCTGGTCACATCCAGTTCACAGATGTTCGTCTTCCAGAGCATTTCATATTTACTCCAGGGCCTTCTTCCAAATGGTTGTTGCCTGATTACCTCCACAAGGACGCACCTGGGAGACTTCTTTACCAGCTGTTTAAATCAGTTTAGCTGGCTCCTCTCATTGTAGTAGCAGTTTGATGTTAATATCTTCCTGGGGCATTGAGCTCCTAAAACTGACATGAAATTTGAGACCAACCAACCCAATCATTATGACCACTTGTGGCAACAGTTTCATTCTCTCGGTCACATTCAAGGACTCATTACCATAACTTATTTATTATATTTCCCTTTGCCACAATTAAAAGGGGAAAACAGGCTATCACTCAAACTGTTATTTTCTTGTTACTGTCAGTTATAAGCTTTGCTGACTCAGGGGGCTAGATTAAGAAAAAAAACAAACAAAAACATGCTTTATTTTCAAGTGTCAGGGGAGCACAAACTTTATCATGCGTGAGCCTCAAGGGTAAAGTTACTTACCTCTCAAATTACATGTTTTTTTATTTGACAGAAATAACATTCGTGACTTTTTTTGCTCTTTCCAGGAGTTGCTTGACTCTAAGCAGCGAGGCAGAGAAAGGCTGAACCGGGTTCAGAGATGTGGGGCAGTGTCAAGAGATCACACCGGCTCGGGGGGCTATGAGGCTTTGGAGCGAGAGGAAGCAGCTCTTTTGTCTTCATGGGACCAGTGGGAACGAGGAGCGCTGCAGACACGGGCCAGTCTGGAGACTGCACTCTCACAGATCGCCAGCTCTGAACAGGAATTCAGCAGCCTGTCAGTACAGCTGGAGCAGGACCTGCACGACTTCAACCGCCAGCTTAAGGACTGGCGTCTGCGGTTGGCTCAAGCAGAGAGAAACAATGAAGGAGAGGAGGCTGTTAAAGGCTGGCAGATAGCAAAGGTAGGCCGAAGCTCAGTTTAGTTCCAATACTTTAGACAATGAAGGCAGAAGATGACTGTGAATGAAATGCCAGTGTCGGCTGTTGATCAGTGGTTGGTTATTTGTTTTCCACCCAGGATACTTTGGAGGAACTGGTCAAAGCCGAGCCCGTGTCTGATAGTCTGAAGACTCAACTCAATGATCTGTGCCGATTCTCTAGAGACATGGGAACACAATCTGAGAGAGTGTCTGCTCTCATTAAGGAATACAACAGGTGAGAAAGGCATACCCATGATGCATGTTAGTCTAGGAAAACTGTATTTTGAAACTACATGAAACTACACAAGTGCTGATGTAGAGCCAGTAACAGTACAGTAACACTTCTGCAATGCAATGAAATAGTCCAATAATAAAAACTACTGCAGTAAATGTCTCGTTTCTCTAAGACTAGTAATTTTGTTGTTCTTGAATTAAATTCTATATTTTGTAGTTTTGTTTTAGTGGAAGCATTATATTGTTATATTGTGTTTTTTTGTGTGTGACTGAATCAACAACTCTGACACACTGTCAACATTTTTTAAATTCTAATTTCACACAGGTTATATGTTACGCATTTGTAAATTGCATTGGGTTTCAGAATAAAGATATTGCTGTGTTTATGGTCACACTGCAAGAATAAATGCCTTAACAACCAATGGTTATACCAGCAATAATTAACAAACCTCAAACTTAAGAGCTTACAACAAAAATTTGATTTCTAAATTGATTAATAATGATACATGATTTGTTTTTTAGCCTGAGTCTGCAGGCATCAAGGGAGTGCCAGAGCAAAGAGAAGCTGCTGGAACAAGGTTTCCGTTCGGCCTTCAGAGAGTTTCAGCAGTGGCTGGTCAATGCCAAGATCAACACAGCCAAGTGCTTTGATGTACCTCAAAATCTCAATGAGGCCTCATCAAGCCTGCAAAAGATTCAGGTACAGCGCTCAAAGTCACAAGGAACATCCAGACACTAATGCTGGCAGAATGACAGGTTTTATTACCTCTTAAGGTGCCAACACTGTGATTTCTAATTTGTGACAACTTGTCGGTGACTTTATTAACATGTTTTTTATTTAACCTATATTTCACTATGAAGTTCCTGGAGATTACACACTCTTTTTCGAGGTAGACCTGGCCAAGATCGCACAACCCCTCACAATAGGAGGGGCTTATAAATATTTGGTGGTCATTAATACAACAACGTTGAACTCTGCATCTTTACTGCTACTATTTAATTCCCTTCACCTCTCCTGTCTCCTCCTGTACTAGCATTTAGTCATACATGGATTTTGAAAGTTTTTGAATGAACGTCAGCTTCTGTCAGTGAGAGGTATAAGCTCAGGAAACAGTGTGAATTTGAAACTAAATTGCAAATTGTTGCAATAAATGGTTAGTGTGGGCTGACAAAACTGTAGGAGTAAAGACTTTTATGATTTGCTCGAGTTATCGTCTCTTCCCTTCTCTCTTCAGGAGTTCCTAAGTGACAGAGATCAGGGTCAGTCAAAACTGAGTGCTGTGGTTGTGAGCGGTGAGCTTGTCTGTAGCACTGCAGCTAAAGACAAAGTTGATGCAGTTCGAGCCAAATTGAACACTGCCAGAGAGGACTGGAAAAATATGATGACCAACCTGCACAACAGAGAGACAGGTCTACAAGTAAGTCAGTATAAAAAAGGTGTATTAATACACTAAATCAATAAAACATCTCAACTTTATGTCATCTTTTGTGTTTTAGAACATTTTGTCTCAGATGAAAGATTTTGAGGCGAGTGCGGAGCCTCTTCAGGAGTGCCTGAACGCCACAGAGCTGGCCGTACAGGAGAGCAGCACACGGCTTCACGATCTCACAGCCAAGAAGCAAGAGCTTCACAAGCTACAGGTACGAATGTCCACTGAGCCTGGAACACCACTCATGTTCAAGACCACTCATGTTCAAGTGCAACAACCACTCAGAGCTTGAGTGCCAAAATGACTATTTCAGTCATTTGGAGAAACTCACCATTCCAGCTATGTAACAGTTTTTTAGCATTTTTTAGGAAGCCCTGCCAACAGCTTATACTAACTACCAGCTGCTTACTTTTTTGAATCTTTCTGCTTTGCTGCTTTCACGTGTCCTCTTAACAGTGTCTATCATGTGAATTAATACTTGCTTCATTTGTAACAGAATTGCTTTTGGCATTTGTTGTGTATTAGTGTTTACTGTTTTTTTTTCAGATGCCTTGATTGCACGTCATGACCGCAAAGGGTCTTACCAACAGTAACATTGGTCAAATGTCTCATTCTCTTTTCTTTTTGCCATGTTGCCATCTCTAACACTTAAATCTGTGTCTGAATTTCTTATATCTGTGTGTCAGCTTGCATGCCTCTTTGATAACCTGCTTGTGCTCTTCCAGTCTGTGCTTGAGGAGTTAGCCTCTCACGAGATTCAGCTCAACAAGCTGAAAGAGAAGGCCCAGCTGCTGTGGGATGAACACGCGGCCGGCAAGGGTTTTGTGCACCGTGTCTCGCAGCTCTCTGCTCAGTACCTAGCTTTAACCAACCTGACCAAGGTACAGTAATGCCTCCCAATCTGCTTGTGCTCTGGGGCTTTTCTGGGGGTAGAGCTGGAGAGGAGACAAAGGCACTAGACTGGATCGAGCTTTGACTTAACTTTTTTTTTTTTTTTACAGTAATAAACAGTGAAGGTACTAACTAACACTAATGTTTTTCTTTTGTTACTGTTAGTCTTACACAGAGTGAACAAGCGAGTTTCTTTTATGTCTTTTGTAGTAAATCCTTATTAATCATCAGAGACTCTAGATGTGCAGTGATCAGGTTGAGCCTGCTGTGGATTCAGTTTCTAAAATCTGCTGTGGTCATTTGATTGTGGCATGTTTCGTGGATCTGCAGGAGAAGGCATCACGGATTGATCGAATAGCCACCGAGCACCAGCTTTTCTCCCAAGGACTGAAGGAGCTGCAGAACTGGGTGGCCGACACCAGCCACATGCTGCAGACCTACTGCGCCCCCACCGCTGACAAAAATGTTCTTGATAGCAGGATGATCAAGCTTGAGGTATAACAAGTCACATGTAGTTTCACAATCACAGCTAAAATGTTAAAAACCTATTATATGAGCGTATTAAATACACATTTTACTGTTGCACCAGGCCTTGCTGACTGCGCGTCAGGAGAAGGAGATCCAGCTGAAGATGCTGATTACAAGAGGAGAGTCGGTTCAGAGAAACACCTCAGCTGAGGGAGTCCCTGTGCTCCAAAAACAAATACAGGAGCTAAAAGATTCCTGGGACGCTCTGCTCTCTGCCTCAATCCAATGCAAAAGGTAGTTCTCTTCTGCAGCAACACTTAATGTGTTTTAAGAAGGCTTTTAGGAGCTCCACAGCGACACTTGTATCCATGAAAGGTTTTTTCCTGAATTATAAAAAGTACAAAGTTAACACAGTGTCTCTGTTCTGCTGCTACTATTTTTTGCCAGATCTTGTATTGTTGCTATTGCTATGATTACTGCACTTGTGTGACTTTATTGCACTCTTTGAAATCGACAGTCAGCTGGAGGGTTCCCTGTCTCAGTGGACCAGTTACCAGGAGGACGTACGCCAGTTTGTGGCCTGGGTGGAGCGAGTGGAGGAAAGTCTAGACCCCACTGATAAACAGTGTCCAGAGATGAGAGACAAAACGGCCAATCTGAGCAAAGCCAAGGTACTGCAGTCTTCTCAGTAATACTATAGACTGAAGTTCATATAGATTTATAAATTCAGAATACATTGGAATTCCAAGCATTCATGAAAATGAGCAGTTTGGGGTTGAAAGTCACAAAAGCCAATTAATTATAGAAGATACAAACTTTTAAAAAACGCACAGTTGATTGATAGTGTTCCTCCGTTGTTTCAGTTGCTGTACGAGGAGGTGCTCAGCCACAGCGCCCTGTTGGACACCATCACTGCAAAGAGTGTCAGTATCTCTGAGAATTACGTCACTCAACTGGAACTCCAAGATCTGCAAGAGCGCTACAACACAATCAAAGACAATGCCATGGTAATGAAATCAGAATGTGTGCAGTGAAAGTAACAGTGAATCTTATCTCAAAAGTATTTCAACTTTGGTGCTAGATAGATTTTATTTTTGTGTAGCTTGTGTAAAAGTGAGAAATTGACAAAAAAAGGTGTCTAAAGATTGCTAAAGGCTTACTGAAATGGTTAAAAATTGCTCTTAATGTTTTTTTTTAATTACTTCTTATGATAATGATTCAGGATAATTTAATGAGTTAAATTTCAATTTTTTTAACACAAACTGAAAGAAGGAAAGAGTGACTCATCAGCAGAAAATCAAATCAAAACAGCATCACACTCCTGAAAACACAGTTTGATTGTGCTGTGTATCAACAAAGATGTTGCCAAAGGGAAAGTTCTCACATTATGACTCTTTATCTTCATTGTTTTCTCAGAGGGCTGTAGGCAAAGCGGAGGAGCTGGTGAGAGCCCATCAGGAGTATCAGCGGGGCCTCCAAGCATTTGAGGACTGGCTGGAACAAGAACAAGAGAAACTTGGCTGCTACACCCAACTGGAGGGAGATGTTGATATGCTGGAGGAGACTCTGCAAAAGCTACAGGTCTGAAAAATCTCAGTGGGGAAATGTTGGAAAATAATAGTTGAAATGCTTTTTACTACTACTACTACTACTACTACTACTACAACAACAACTACTACTACTACAAAATGTCTTTTAGTTAATTTGTTGTTTAAAAGTATAGAGAGCTAAAAGTGCTCGACCAAATCTGTGTAACTGCAGGAGCTGCAGCTGTACTGCACAGAGGGCCAGGCTTTGCTGAACACCCTGCTGGTCAGTCGGGAGCTGGTCATTCCCTGGGGTCTGCCTCAGATTGAAGACAGAGCTCTGGAGACCCTGCAGCAGGAGTGGAGGTTGTACCAGGCCCGGCTGGCCGACACGCGCGCTCAGCTCAACAGTGCTTTGGCCAAACTCCGGCAGATGGAGCAAAAGTTTCAGCGTCTCGACAGCTGGCTAAAGGGCATGGAGACCAAAGCACAACTGCGGAGCCACCGGCGGTCTGACCGCACCACCAAAGATGCTCAACTTCAGTTAATAAAGGTTTGTGTTACATGCACAGAAGCTTTGCACGTGGGAATGTTTTGCATTGTTGTTCAGCTCTGCATAATTATGCATAGTTTTCAATCCTGTTTCAGTTGCTGTGACAAAACTGACTTTTAAATAAGCGCAGGTCACATCAATCCCATCAGAATCAAATGAGGAGGCCTGCAACTAGTTAATTTGCTTTTGAAGCAGTAATTAGGATTAGTGGTATTCAGATAATTAAAGTGTTCAGATCGCTCTAATGCTCCTTGTTGTCTGATCAGAGCTGGCAGGAGGAAGTGCTGGTTTATCAAGAGGAGATGGAGGGCCTCAGTCTCTTGGCTCAGCAGGTTCTGGATGAAACTCATATTAGCAGCCGAATCAGTTCCAGAGCCACCCAGATTACAGCCCGCTACCACGTCCTGCTCCTGCATTTACTGGTAACATCTTTATAAACATGTCATTGTGACAGCAATGAATATTTGTGAATTCTGTGTAATGTTGGATATACCCATATAGAATATACATAATATATCAACGCATGCTTGTTCAAAGATATGCATGTTTAAAATATTTAGTCTGTTTTTTGACAGATAATTGAAAAGACGTCATCAGTTTAGCCACTCTCAGCATTCTCCTCCATTAGTTTTGTTTTTTCCTTCCTCATTTATGTTGCAGGAGACAATCAAACAGCTTCAGGAGGAGGTGTCTTGCATTGAAGAGGCTCACTGTGTCTTCAACACTTTCTCAGACTGGCTCAGTGCAGCTCAGAATAACTTCAGCACCGTTGCTATCAGTGTTGATGTAGTGGATCGCTTTGCAATGGAGAGAAAGATGAAAAAACTAGAGGTACATTCTAACCTTCTGTATATTATTGACTGCCGTGTAAAGAGCATTCATGAAGTTTGAAGTCCGACATAAATGTGTATAACTACTTGATTCAGGGCAAACTATTTCTCACTTTCTAAGATGTTATCAGCAAAAATGCCAGCAATATAAAACTCAATAATCTGGTATCCTTTTAAATATTAATGTACCTTTCAGGCTCTCCAGGCAGACATGGAGCAGGGTCACTCTTACCTGAAGACAATGAGGGAGAAGACAGAGCGAGCCATGACATTCCTGGAGGAGCCTGAAGCAGAGCAGCTGAAGGAGGAGGTGGACAGCCGCCTCTTCCAACTCCAGGAGCTGATGGAAGCTCTGCGAACAGAGCACAGCTCCCTCGAGAAATGTATCTCGCTCTCTAAAGACTTTATGGACAAATACAAGTCCCAGGCCCAGTGGGTGATAGAGACCAAGAACCTTTTAGCATCAAGTGTGGAGCCGAAAGCTGAACTCTACCAGAAGAAGGCTCAGCTGGCAAAGTACAAGGTAACACTTTTTTAAACTTTTTTTAAATGTGGAAATAGAGTGAAACTAAACTAAATGATTTTATTTAAGATATTTTTGCTGTCTTTTCATATATGCAGACAATCCAGCAGACAGTGCAATCTCATGAATCAGCTGTGAAATCCGTCTTTGAAAAAGGAGAAGCCCTGCTCGAAATAGTCCACGACCCCACGATAAGTGACAACATGAAAAAGCTGCAGGCCGACTACCAAGACCTCTGCTTAGCAGCCAAGGTACAGGCATTTTATGTTGGATGGCAGATCACATAACAAATCCAAATTCAGCCAAAAAATATATTTTTTGTTGATTAAACATACAAATGGTAACAGACTTTTTTAAAATTTAATGACTCCACACATTATAATCTATCTTATTATCCTGTATTCTAACTTTGCTATTTTATTTGATTTTTTTAGATTTTAAGTGGCAAGCACATTGGTTATCTGTGTATTTTAACTTATTATTGTTTTTTTTTTATGTTTTGGTTCATGCTTAGCATCATTGAAAAGATCAATCGATTAAACAATCCCAGGAGTCTTTAATACAGGTTTGAATAAATACAGCAACATCAGTATCTGAGTTTGGCTGTGTGTTGTGTTTCAGACTCAGGTCCAGAACCTTGTGGAGTGGGTGAAGGAGCACGAGGATTACAACAGTGAATTGCAAGAGGTTGAGAAGTGGCTCTTACAGATGTCAAGTAGACTGGTCACCTCAGACTCTATGCAGACCAGTGGTATGGAGATGGCCACTCAGCAGCTTGCCCGACACAAGGTGATGTCATGTTAATCATGCAGTTTACAGTTTGCCCTTCTGTATTCTTCCTTCTTATTATTTTTGTTCCAAAAAAGGTTTCAGTTGCAAGTATCTGTAAAAGTCATGGTTGGTTAAGCCATATTGATCCTTTAATTCTTGAGTTTTTTATGTCCTTCTTCAACATCTCTGAATATATCAAAGGTCCCCTTCATTCCCCAAGTTTTAAACCTCATTTCTGCTCTGTTTGGAAAAAAACGTTGAGACGTGCAGTCCATTGTAATAACCCACTGTCAAGCTATTCTTTGTGATTATTTTGAACGAAATATAAGAGTTATTCCCAGTCAAGGATTCATCTGCTCTCCTATGTGTGGTAGTCTGTATTTTAAGACATGTGACTTTTCTTTTTCAGGCAATAATGGAGGAAATTGCCAGTTTTGAGGAGCGTCTCACCAGCTTGAAGCAGAAAGGAGAGGGTCTTGTTGCCAGCTGTACAGACCAAGTTCAAGCCAAGATAAGTCAACAAGTCCAGGCTCACCAGCAGGGAACCAGAGACAGCTACTCTGCCATCTGCAGCACGGCTCAACGTGTGAGTGACGTGAGACTTAAACTATAGATCTTTTATTTTATAATAATTAAAAAAAACATTTTATTATATAAGTTAGTTAAGTTGTTACCTTACCTTGTTCAACAGGTGTACCAGAGTTTGGACAGGGAGCTGCAGAAACATGTTAATCATCAGGACACTCTCCAGCAGAGCCAGACCTGGCTCTCCACAGTGCAGGAGGAGCTGCAGCTCAACGATCAGGGACCATCTGGTCTGCAGGAAGCACTGAAGCAGGTAACTGACACAGTGCAATTTTGCAGATGTTGGCAATGTGTTACTTTTTTAGAATTTATTTTAATGAAGTGCTTTTGCGCACACAGGTGAAGCACTACAGGGCCCTTCAGGAGCAGGCCAGCACTTATCTGGACCTGGTGTGTTCTGTGTGTGACCTGTCAGACGATGCTGTGAGAGTGACAGCAGCTCAGGTTCAACAGGTCAAACTCACGGTCAGTAATTGTTACTTCCTTGTCCGCTGTACAACATAAAAGACATATTTTATGAATCTAGGATGATTAATGCATTATGATAATGACTCTTAAGCACATAATGTTATTACATTAAAAAAAGAGGACACTTTTTTGGTGCAAAGTTTCAAGAAATACTGTATATGCACAGTCTAGTGATTGCATGATAAAGCATGCTAGGGCATACACATTACCCTCCATGTATTTATTCATCACTCACTCATATACAAGCAGCATAACATGCAGTGTGATTGCAACTGTTCTATGTATGTATTTCAATATAATGTGAAAATATAATATGAATGGTTTTGAATGTAGGTTATTTTATATTGTATAGTACAGTTTTGCAAATATTTGACCATAGGAAGCTGTAAATGTGTTTTTGCAGATAGAGGAAAGGATGTCAAGTGCACAGGAGCTCTCAGAGGGCTGGCGGGAGATCAAGGAACAGAAGCAAGATCTGACCGGTCTGTTCCAGGATATGGAGCAGCAGCTCCTAAGTCTCTCCAGAAGGCCTGCAGAGCTGGAGACCAAGATAGCTCAAAACATGCTGTCACAAGCCAAGGTAGGGAACAGTATGAAAGCTTTGGATCCCTTGACAAGGCACATAAAAGGGTGCTCTTTTTTAATCATCCTCAGCAAACATCTTTTGCGTTTTTATTAAAATAAACATGTACAGTATTTTTAGTTTAACTATACAGTGCAGTGCATCTAAACATGATTATGTCCATGATTTTGTTATTATTATTTAATTTAACATTTTAGCTTGAGCTGTGCAGGGATTAAAGAGAGATCTGCTTACTGTTGGATGTATTTAGGGTTATGATCCAGTATATTGCTTATCACACAGGAATGCAGCCAGCAACTGCAGTCCAAACAGAGCATCCTGACCAAGATGACAGAGACTGTGAGCAGATTGACTGGTGGCCAGGACTCTCCAGAACATGCAGAGCTCGACCGTCTGGGCCATTCCTGGCTGGAGCTCTGTCACCAGGCCAACAAGCTGCAGAGCCAGAGAGAGGACGACCTGCAGAGGTCTAAAGAATACCACGACTGCATCACTGCAGTGGAGGCGCTGTTTGAACAGGTGTCCAAAGAGTGGGACAATCTGGCCAGGTGTGTTTCTAAACCAAGATTGCTAATTAAAAGTAGTCAAATAATGTTGTGCACTGATCTCCTGAATCTTCTCACAGGACAAAAGCCATCATACAATCATATTCACACATTTTCCTACTTTTTTGTTTTCAGCTATATTTATGGTTTATAAATAATTTAGCAAAACAAGAATACAGTTTAAAGAATAAGAAAAAAAGAAAACAGTAATAATAATCTTATAATATGAATCCTAATTATTATAATCATACTGGTTAGAGTAGAACAGTGGTACAAATTCGAAAAAAGGATTGATAATGAAAAATAATTCAGAAGTAGAGGGAAAAAAGGGTGGATAGGCAGATAGGGGTCTGAAAAGGAAGTTGTGTGTGCATCGGAAGAGAAAATGAGTTGGTCAGACAAAATTACATGTATGATTCAGAATGTGTCGAAGGAATTAGATTTCTTAACTATATTAAATAAGCCATGGCAGGGCTCCACCTACCTTTAATAAAAATATCTTTTCGGAGTCCAAAAGAGTATGTTATTTGTTCCATGTGGTAAATTTCCCATACCGTTTAGTCCATTGATTATATGCCGCTGGGGATATTTTAATTTTTAATTTTTAAAAAATTAATTTTGGTTTTTTTTGTCTGTTTAACTCTCATGTAATTCCTTTTTTCAATTTCTTTGTGTTACAGAACGGATGCTGAAAGTTCATCTCAGCATTTAGAGGCATTACGAAAGCTTGCAGTCACTCTGGAGGAACAAAAAGGCACTCTTGAAGACCTTAAGGAACAGAAACAAAAAGTCATCCAGCATCTGAACTTGGATGACAAGGAGCTGGTGAAAGAGCAGATCAGCCACTTTGAGCAGCGATGGTCTCAGATGCAGAACCTGATTGAGAGGAAAATCCAGGACTCGGTGGTGACTCTTGACGATATGGGCCAAGTGGAGGCCCGTCTGAGGGAGGCTCGGGACTGGGCAGAGGAGCAGCAGCCTGCCCTGTCTGAGGCCATGAAAATGAGCCCTCCTCCGGAGCTGGCTCAGAGCTTCCTGTTTGACCACCTGAGCATCTGCAGTGAGCTAGAAGCCAAGCAGCTCCTGTTGGCTCAGGCCATGGCCGACGCTGACAGGGTGCTAGCTCGCCTGGGCCTCAGCGAACGTCATCGTCTTCAACAGCTTATCTCCGACACTCAACATGAGGTGGAATCTCTGAGTGTGAAGGTTGTGCAGCGCAGAAAACACCTGAGCAAGGCTTTCACAGAGAGGACACAGTTCCTGATGGCTGTGAGCCAGTCTATTTCCTGGGTTCAGCAGAATGAGAAGAAGGCGCAGTCTGAGGAGTACATCGCTTTGTTACCTGACGACTTGGCCAAGCAGGTCCGAACATGTAGGAACATCCAAAGCAGTCTGAAAGCCTATCAGAGCGAGCTGACCTCCTTGTGGTCTCAGGGGAGGGACCTGATGAGGGACGCCAGCGAGGAAGAAAGAAATGAGATTCTCACAAAGTTGCAAGAGTTACAAAACATCTTTGACAAAACGCTACACAGATGTGGCCAGAAACTCCAGGAGCTTGAAAAAGTACTTGTTTCCCGAAAGTATTTCAAGACTGATTTAGAGAGAATATGCCTGTGGATAAAACAAGCTGATATCGTCACCTTCCCAGAAATCAATCTGATGGTTGGAGATGCTGAATTAGAAGCGCAGCTACTTAAATATCAACAGATAGTCGAGCAGGCGATTGAATATGAGAATCTTCTCCTGATTGTACAAAGAGCAGGCCAGGAAATATTGCCCAGTCTGAATGAAGTAGACCACTGCTATTTGGATGAAAAACTCAACACGCTCCCTCAGCAATATAACAGCATACTAGCACTAGCCAAAGAAAAACAGGAGAAAATCCAGCAAGCCATTCTCACAAGAAATGAGTACACATCTTTCATTGATGTCACTCATAAAGCGCTGAAAGAGCTCGAGGAGCAGTTCAATAATCTCGGTACACAGCCTGTCGGGCTGCAAACAGAAGAGGTCCTCAGTTTGCAGAGTGATTATAAAACGATCCAGGCAGACCTGAGCAGCCTCGGTCTCGCTGTGAGCGAACTGAACCAGAAGAAAGAGGGATTTCGTAGCACCGGTCAACCATGGCGACCAGAGGAAATGACCCAGCTTGTGAGCCTGTACAACGGCCTAAAGAGGCTGGTTGAACAGAAAGTAGAGCACTTGGAGGAAACTTTGGAGTCATTTGAGGACCACAAAGCGATGGCCATGCAGGTTGACTCTGAGTTAAAGGCCACAAAAGAGCAGCTGGTAAAAGTGAACGCAGAGACGCAGTCAGCCGAGGAGAGGCTGAAGAACTACCACGCTTTAGCGGGGAGTCTCCAGAGTGCCAACTCTCACCTGTCAAGGCTCATGGAGCAGATGGACACTCTCGCACCCCGCGTGGAACAAGCAGCTCACGACGCCTCCAAGGAGCAGGTGCTTCTGTGGCAAGACGAGCTGCGGTCCCTGCAGGCTGCAGTGGGCGATCTGATTGAAGAGTGTGAGAACAGGTTCGTCCAAAGTAAAGACTTTGAGACGGAGATGAAGAGGACTCTAGACTGGCTGCAGCAGGTCAGGGACGACCTGGGCTGTGCTGTGATCGTTGATGTGCGGGTGGAGAAGGTGCAGGAGGAGATCAGAAAGCAGCAAATCATGCAGGAGGAAGTCCAGTCGAGACTGAGGATTGTGGCGGCTCTCAGTAGCAGAGAGAAACAAGAGTACATCAGCGCCAATGAGCTTGTCCCAACTCATGTAGATACAAGCCTGGAGGAAATGGCAAAGCTGCAGGCAGATGTTCAGAAAGCACTGAGCTCCAAACAGGTGGGACAATATTACACTCAGTATTCCATTAAATGCAATTATATATATATATATATATATATATTGATTTAAGCAATATGCTTTTTCTGTAATGCTATTTGCCATAGACACCTTAAAGCTGGGATAGGCAGGAATGTGGAAAAGGCAACAAAAACAAACAAATAAACCAAAAAAAGGGCAGACTTTGAAAATACACCCTCTTTCTGAAGCCCCCGCCACCAGACAACCACAGGCATATGCACACACTTCATACAGTTTAGCAGTATTGACCTGTTTGTTCTTTTATTTTCAGACTCTCTTTTTTAAAAAGTCATTCTTCCTTTTTTGGGTTGCTTTGCAGTGTAGGCAGTTTATGCCAATGCTCGAATAGCAACTTTTTCTGTAGAATTCACTGCCCTTGAGTCAGTCTTTTTTTTTTTTTTCACCAAAGGGACGTGCATATGCATCTTTATTTGTAGAACAGCCCATGGGAACACCCTCTCTCTGAAATGACCTGTGATCGGCCAAAGTCTCCTCTCACAGGCAAGGTTTTCTAAAGCCTGAAAACAGAGCCAGGTTGAAGTGCAGAGGTCTAGTGTTCTCTCAGATCACTTTAATCATAATTTCAACAAAGATTATAATGGGATTTTTGCCCAGTTGCAACAAAATTAGACTTCCTACTCCAGCTTTAATTCCTATATACAGTATATGATATACATACATATACTGTATATACTATATACAGTATTTGATTTGTCATTTGGTGTGAAGATTCAAAATATTTGTATTCATAGTGGAATCTGTATTTTTACACCTAAATGTTAAAAAGATGATTTCTTGTGTAAAGATTACACTGGAGGAAGCCCTGACATTGTGCCAGAAGTACCACTTCAGGATGCAGTCAGCCTGCGAGTGGCTGGAGGATGCCGTGTCCTTTCTGCAGCAGGCTAGCCTGGGTGTGGACGTGGAGAACTATGAGGAGTGTCTCCGGCAGCAGGGGGACATCATGGCCACAGAGCAGGAGTTCCTCATCCACCTGGAGGAGCTGCAGACGCTGATGCCTCAGCTGGAGAACCTTGTCAACCCCACAGCCAAAGATCAGCTCCGTGTGAGTGTGGAGTCAGCCAAGCAGAGAGGCGTGGAGGTCCGAGATCAGCTCCAGTGTCACCAGGACGTCCTGCAAAGGTAGTGAGAACAAAAGATTGATGTTTTAATATCCTGTAATGACACAGAAATATTCTTCATCATGGCATTTTATCCTCTGATATATTTTGTTTTTCAAAGCTGTGTGGCTCAGTGGAAGACATACCAGGAGGCGAGGCAGACTGTCATTGAGCTTATGAATGAGGCTGAAAAGAAGCTGACTGAATTTTCCACTGCAAAGGCAGCCACAAGCCAAGAGGCTGAAGAAAAGCTCTGCAATCATCGGGTATGAGAGGCCAAAAAAAAGGCAGCTTCCATACATTAAAAAAGTGCTTCTGTGAATGCTGTGCACTTAGTTCATTAACTGAATTTTTTTTATTTTTCAGTCCCTTGTCTCACTGGTGAATGGCTTCCAAGAGAAGCTGAGTGGTTTAGAGGAGCAAGCTGCCCAGCTAGAGCTGGTGGGGAGTGATGCCAGTAAGGCCACCATCAGTCGCTCCATGACCACCGTGTGGCAGCGCTGGACACGACTACGCAGCGTTGCACGGGGACGAGAGAGAGTACTCGAAGACACAGCGCAGGATTGGAGGACTTTTAGGGAGAAGGTACACAGACAATGGGGGAAATATGTAATTATAACAATTTTTTTTTTTTTACTAGCAGCTAAACAATGATACTCTGTACAGATGGTGAAGTTGAGAGGAGTCTCTGATGAGCTGCAGAGTCGTTTCCCTGACAGTGCCATTGAGAAAGCTTCCAAAGCGACCCTGCAGTCTCTGCTGGACCAGCATGACTTGCTGAGCCAAGACTTGGAGAGAGAGCTCTCCTCCCTCACGCTTCTGCGCCAGTACGCTCTCAGCCTGCTGCACGATGTGGAAGTGCCTTCACCGACAACTGAGCAGGACGAGCTGCCCAGTCTGAAGGAGATCAGAGCTGTACAAGACCAAATGGAAAGGTAATGAGAAGATAAAATGCCAAACTGTTCCATATAATTAACATAAAGTCTGATCGTCAGTATGAATTTAATTTTTAATGTTCTTTAGAAATTATTTTGATTCAGATTAAGAGCAAATAATTGAATTATTGAAAAGTTTTTTAAAAAATTCTTTTTATGAATTAACTTTCAGAAGTTCAGTAGAGTCGTTTTTCTCTTTGCCTCCAGCCTCCTGACACAGTCCAGGACTAAGCGTGCTCAAACAGCTCAGGAGCTGAGGGACAGAGAGGAAGTGGAGAAGGAGCTCAGCGTCGTAAAAGCCTGGATTCAGGAGACCAGAGAGCTTCTTCTCAACCCCACACCAGACATAGATTCTCTGCTGCAGGAGCTTGAGGTACATCTCACATCTAAAAACAGAGATATAGTCTGTCTGATGTTCCAGTCGTCCCCAGAACATTTCCATATGAGTATTACTCTTTCTGAGAAAGGTGACCTGGGCTCTCTTTTTTGTAGGTTGTACATGGAGAAGTGATTAATTATCGTCAGAATGTGGATAAACTAGCAGAGCAGCAACAGAGCAAGTACCTGGACCTCTACACTATACTGCCCTCTGAAATCTCCATGCAGCTGGCTGAAGTCTCTCTTGCACTGGGTGCCATTGAGGATCAGGTACTGTAGCTTTCAGTGTAAATAAAACCCTTATGGCCCTCCTAATTTTGTTTCATCTGAATTATAATCTTACAGTTCATAATTTCCACAATGAATACCTACAGTTTAGTCATGTTGCATCTAGTGACATTTCTCAATAATTTCCAGGTTCTTTCGAAAGAGAGAGAAATTCAGAAAACCAGAGAAATAAAAGAGGACTTCAGCTCAAGAATCCACGACATCTCTGAGAAACTTAAAGCGATCTCCGCTAAATTCAAAGAAAAATCTCCTGACGTTGATCATGCCAAAGAAGAGGTCAAGGTGGGCTAACTTGGACTCACTGTGAATATGTAGTTGATACAGTTTTATTCACATTCACAGCTAATAGATGTTGAAAGGATATACAATTATATATTTTATTTCATTTCTCAGAGCCTGGCTGAGGACCTGGACAGTTGTGGTCGCACTCTCTCAGAACTGGATGCTTCAGTACAAGAGTTTGGCCGCAGGAACCCGCTGCTGGCCAAACAGCTCAGTGACGCCATCAGCAAGCTCTCGGAGATGCATCACCACACAACACGGCTGGCAGACTGCAGGAACAACTGGCTCAAAAAGGTTCGCTTTTTCATGTCTCAGCTGTTGCACTCATGCATGTCACTCATTTTAGGAAATACACAACCAAGAGGGAATGAGTCCACTTGAACAACTATAAGATTTTGAAAACCTTTTAAACTTTTAAAATGATTAAGCGAACTATAAAACTTCTCTTCTTTCATGTTTCTTCTTGGAGGAAATTACCACAATTGCACATTATAGAATGTAAATAACATTCTTGTAAACATAAACATAGTTCTTGCTTAGTGTTAATACAAAAGATATCAATATCCATTAAAATAAAACATACAAATATATATATAAACAAAACATATAAAATGACATAAATAATGATTAATGTCAGTTGAGGTTATGTCATGCTACAACATTCATAAATTGTAAGATAGTTACAAAGATACCTTATTCATTTGTGTTGTGCTTTAACCATACGGCCTCTCTCTTATCTCGGTTCCTCAGGCTGTGTGCTATTTAGACGAGTATAACGAGATGCTGGACTTTATTGTAAGGTGGTCGGAGAAAGCCAAAAGCCTGGTGAGAGCAAACATCATCTGGAACTCCTCTGTTCATCTGCAGGAGCAGATACGAATGTACCAGGTGAGTGCGGTTTGCAAACAGGCATCCTCATGGGTTCTATTATGATATTCAACTACACACATTTTGGCTTTTTAAGAGGTGTAATTGAACTCTCCAACCTCCTCCTTCTTATCCACACATGGTTCATTGATATGTCTCCCACCAGGAGATCATACCACACACACCTTTGATTCATCGCCTTGTTGTCCTTTTGCTTTAGGCTGTCCTTCGTGAGTCTCGGGAGCTCCATGGAGACCTGGAATCGATGGCAGAGAAAGTGGAGCTTCTGTCTGAGGTGCTGCAGGTCGAGTCTATGAGCCAGCAGGTTTGTGAACTTAGTCGACACACAGAGGAGCTTCAGCAGTGCATCAAGACACGGCTGCAGAGCTTGGAAGATGCCGATAAGGTACAGAGAAAAAACTCTTATCTATTACTTTTTAGTAACAACTTTTCCCATTTTTGTTATATTAGACTTATAGAATTTCTGTGAAGCAGTATTAGCACTTGTTGCTCATACCTAACAGAGCTAAATACATTGTATAATTAACTTGTGCTATTTCTTCAGAGTATGGAAGCCCTGGAGTACGAAGTGAAGGCCCTGCACGTTGCTCTGGAGCAGGTCCAAGCCACACTGACCTCACCAGAGTTGGCACGTCAGAGCCTCAAAGAACAGCTGGCTCAGAGACAGGTAACCACACCACATTAAAATAATCCATAAATTAACCTGTAATTTGTCACAAAGCACTTGAGAAGCTTACTTTGCACATTACAGCTTGTTAACAGTTTCACACAATATAAACTTTCCCTGTCTTTGCAGCGTCTGCTGGCAGATATGGAGAGCTTCAAGCAGCAAGTGCAGGCGGTGCAGCTGTGTCAGAGTGCTCTGCGGGTCCCCGAGGAGGTGATGCCTAACCTCGCCATCTGTCGCACAGCACTGCGTCTGCAGCAAGAGGCCAGTCAGTTGCAGCACGTGGCCATTCAGCAATGCAACATCCTGCAGGTACAATAGGGGGCACTATTGCTGCAGGACATGAACGTCATTTTGTCCTGCATTCAGTATACAATGTATGGTGTCTACAGACAGATGCAGCTTGCAACTTGAGTTACAGTTCTGCCGAGTAAATAATATGATTTAAGAACTGAAAGATTTATATGGTTCTCTGCATCGATGAGAAGTGTGCTCTTTGTAAATTCTGCAAAATAAACATACTGGAGGTTTGAACTGTTCTCTAACAGTGACAAAGCAATTTCATTTTTGTATGCAGGAGGCAGTGGTGCAGTATGAGCAATACGAACAGGAAGTGAGAGACCTACAGGGGCTGATAGAGGAAGCACACCGTGTCATTCAGGACCGACCGATCCCCACAAACAACATCCAGGAGCTGCAGGCCCAAATCCTTCACCATGAAGTAAAATACATAAATTACATTACAATTCATTAGTGTAATACAGGTATAACAAGGTACAATAAAGTGTGACACGGTTATATGTTACATGTTTATAAATTTGGAGTAAGACCACATAATCAAGAACTTAACATGTGAATTCAACAAAATGAAAGTTATTAAGAGGTAATTTAGCAGCCACCCTGCAGTGACCCTGAGGACACTATAGGGGTTATGGACCCGTGTTTAAGACTCAGGGGTTAGGCATCAAATCTCTTTTGCCAAGTGCCAGTAGAACTAAATGCATATCAGCTGTGCTGCAACATCTGTATTTATTCAACCAAATTAATGAAATCCTCAATTCTGCTTATGCCATTCTCTCTACTGCATTGGTATAAATGGCATTTCCTCATAAATACATAATAAGTTGCAAATTTTGCATTTTCTGACCAGGAACTGGCACAGAAGATCAAAGGTTACCAAGAACAGATTGCCTCACTAAACTCAAAATGTAAGATGCTGGCTGTGAAGGCCAAACACGCCACCATGCTGCTGACAGTCAGCGATGTGGAGGGGCTACCTGAGGAGCTGCAGGAGATCGATGGGGAGAAATCCAAGAAATCTTCAGCGCAAGCTGTCATGGTAAGAGAACATAGTATAATATAGTGGTGCTGATAAAGCTGCATCGTTGGTGATGGCACTGGCTACTTAATAAACTCATTCTGCTGTTTCTGGCTTGAGCTTTAAGAGTCCTTTAATCATACTAATTTTACCTCTTTGCTTGTAAAATATGTGTTTTTAAAAGGTGCATTGCACCACTTTTATCTAAAAAACACATTACATATGATTAATCTTTCCCAATCCACCTTGCATGTGTGCTCTTCTGTTAATGTTTCTTGCATGGCGTGTCAGATGACGGCTGGCCGCTGTCATACCCTCCTGTCTCCCGTAACTGAGGAGTCTGGGGAGGAGGGCACTAACAGTGAGGTCTCTTCTCCTCCTGTCTGTCGCTCTCCTTCTCCCATCACTTACACTGAAGCCACTATAACCAAGGTATCTGCCTTCCCTCTTCCTTTCGATAGCTTATTTTTCAGTCATTCTGCAAACAAGCACATAATTGTAAAATTTTGGGTTTATCTTTTTTTTTCCAACATCTAATTTTATGTTATCTTTCCTGTTAACTTTCTAATTAAATGACACACTGTCAATTAATAAATGAAGAAGGCAAGAACAGACCAAAGGGAGTAATAATCCATATCTATTGTCTGCCTGCACCCGCAAGCTCATCATGACTAACAGTGAATTTGAGGCTTTATAGATGTATTTTAACAGATTGCTTTTCATTTAAAACTAACATGTCTTAAATGCAGATGGTGCTGTTTGAATGTTTGTTTAAGGTGGGAAGAGGGACACTCACAAGAGCTCCAATACAAGAATTATATGACCCAACATTTGAGTCTGTGGCCAACCTAGATGACTTGCAGCGCTCCTGGGAGACACTAAAGAATGTGGTATGTCAATAAGACAAGATATTAGCTAAATAGTTTATTGATTCTCAGCGGCTGTTATGTTTTGAGAATTAGCACTTTGACACATCCAATTGGTCCTTCAACAGATCAGCGAGAAGCAGAGGTCTCTTTATGAAGCTCTGGAAAAGCAGCAGCATTATCAGGGCTCTCTCCAGTCGATCTCCTCTAAAATGGAGGCTTTGGAAGCCAAACTGAGCGAGCCTCTGGAGGCAGATAAAAGCCCAGATAGCCACTTCAAGGCACACGAGGTGAGTTATTATATTACAATAAAGTCATGGAAAAGTTTAGATGGAAAGATGGAGGATGTATGACATGTCTCCACTTCCTCCCATTGTACAAAAATCAAGCCAGACCTCAAAAATAATATAAAAAGTCATGGTAATGCAAAATATACTTGTTAACCTCTGTCAAATATAAAAAACATGAAATTTTGCTAATAATTCTGGTTTGTGAAAATATATTTTGGGCCACTCTTGTCAACTTGTTTTGCGTTTATAGTATCACAGCTAATTAAGCTTGGTAACTCTAAAAAGTAGTGTATGTTACAAATAAATTGCATGTTTAGCATCTGGCAATGACCTCTCTGTATATTTCTGCAGAACCGTAACAAAATTCTGAAAATCTCTGCAGTGTTTGCACAGTTTTATCTATTAGGGGTAACTGGTTTGAAAAGGGAATTACTGCTGTCTTTAATATTCAAAGTCAGAATTTGTGATATTTATCGTAAGCCATACAGTCACAGTATCTAAAAACATCAAAAAGATAATACTTCCCTTTAACCAACACAGAAATGCAATGTAAGTCAGTCAATTTATAGCATGCAACACTTTTAACATATTCTATGTCTCCAGGGTCTGATAGCAGAGATTCAGAGTGTGCAGGAGGAAATCGACAGGCTGCAAACGAGCATTACAGAGGACCTGGCCTCTGACGCTGTGGACTCAGATATGGCTGATCAGCTGGCCATGCACTCCTCCCTCGCTGTGTTAGCAGAGAGGATGGCCACCATCCACATGAAGGCCTCTGGGAAACAGCAACTATTGGAGGTAGTTTTTGTGAAGATTGTGAAAGAACATTTATTGATATTTATTAATACATTTTATTACTGTAATGTTATAAAATAGATTGACATGATGAGTGAAATGTGATGGTCTCTGCCTCAGGAGCGCATAAGTGACCGTCTGGAGGGCCAACAGCAGGAAAAAGCCATACAGCACTATCTCAGCCAAGCAGATGAACTGGACCTGTGGCTGACCAGAATGCGCAGCGCTGTGACCTTCATCCTTGAACCTAAACCTGTAGAGGAGACGGAAATGGAGGATCAGCTGGCTGAATGTCAGGTAAAAGCTCCCCCTGCTGTTCATTAGCAGCACTTACCACAAACACGTTAATTAGAATTATTACATGAATTCATTTATGATTATGAGGTTACTTAATATAATTATTATGCATGTCAGTGCAAGTTATTGGGTGCTGTTTTCCAGGTGTTTAGCCAGTGTTTTTGTTCAACACACTAACGCAAATATGCCAGTGGATTATTTCCATGTGTCTTAAACTTCAATATTTAGTTTCCCTCATCACATATGAATCATACCAGAGGGGCAGGAAGCTCTCAGAGGGTAAACAAGAGCTTTAGAGGAGTTAGAGGGGCATTCAGATGGCTGGGCTCCTAAGCGACTGTTGGACTAGTCTTAAGCAGATTATGCAGATGTCTCTGTTTGACATGGCCTGTTAGCAGCGTAGGACTGAGTAGTCAGGGGTTGTGGCTTTCAGACGATTAATAGATCCCGCTGCTGGGATTGGTGTTGGTGATAAAGCTGCTAGAATATCCAAGTAGGTGAATCCTAGAGATCTGAGAGGGAGGGAGTTACTCTTTGCCTTAAAAAGACCAGCTGAAGCTATCGATAGCATAGTAGTGGCAATGCTTTCAGAAAACAAATGTGTTCTCAAACTTTGGAGCAGCATTCACTGATGGGCGTCTTTAATTGGTCTGGATTTAGGATGATGTTCTGCACACGAGAGTTGCTTTTGAATTTTCCCGTGATTTGCACGTATGCAGCATGGAGCGTGAAGGATTAGCGATAATATGTTGCAGAGGAGGCGAGGCTGGAGAGGTGGGCCAAGGATGAGAGCAGAGGGAGAGCTCTCCCTGTCCTGTGGCTGGGGAAAGCTGCTGCTGTAGGGGGTTCAGCCAGCCCCTGGCCCCCTGTGTGTCTGAGGGTCTGTTGCATAGAGAGAGGAGCTGCTGTCGGTGGTGAGACACCATGTTTGAGCTGGCCTCTCTCCTCCTGCTGCTGCAGAACATGCTGCTGGAGATCGAAGAGAAGGTGCTGGCCCTGTCCGAGCTGTCCATACACAGTGAGAACCTGCTGCTGGAGGGCCGGACGGAGACCAGAGAGGAAGCCGAGCAGTTGGCCAGGAAGCTACGCATGCTGAAGGGAAGCCTGTTGGAGCTGCAGAGGATGCTACAAGACAAGCAGAGTAACATCCAGGTGAGGCGGCTACATGTTTTTAATGCCAACATGCACTAATGTGTGTGCATGTGATGCTGAAGATGTTGGGCTCAGTCCCCACTGTGGTTATTTTCCAACATCATATGTGACATTTCTTTTTAACTGCTCCATAAAGAATATTTTAGCCTTGCACCATCACATAAGTTGCATTCGTGTGATGTCGGAAGGTCGTAATTTCTGTGTTTGGGAGTCATTCTTCTGGCTTTGCTTTGTTCATGTGCTTTGAGGTCATACAGTGGGAACAACATGAGACCTACAAAGAAGATAGGTTGCATTTTAATACTAAGAAGTACTACTTTAAGAAGAGTACTAATAGCTGTTTTGAGTTAATTTATATTTTTATATATTAAATTAATTTTTTATATATTTTACATATTATATATTATATTTTTGTATTTAATCGAAGTCACTCTACATTATTCGTTATTACCATATTACATTTTGCTTGTGAGGAAAAATTTCTATTATTTAGCATTTATGACGTAAAGTCGGCAACTCGTGTAATAAAGTAATGCTGTTATTAATGCTAGTATACTCGCCTCGCATGCTTTATAGTTAAACGTTTACTTGTCTGCTACAGCTAATAGATGCATACAATAAATGTGAAAATATTAAGTATCTACTATGAACAAAATAGTTAAATATATAATTTTTTACCATCAATTGTTTTTTATCATCACAATTCAGGCAACTCGGATGTCATCGGAATTTCCCAATTTCCCACTTGTAATTACGACTTTGAAGGACTGTTAATGTGCACATAAATCGTAAATGTGGTAGATACGATATTTCCGAGGAGCACATGAAGGCAGCAATAATACCACAGGCTGACTTAAGTGTCTAGTCCACTTGTTGTTTATCTACTGGCAAGCATAACATAAGAAAAAAGACCAGTCAACATAATACTGAATATTTGTCTTAAATATCCCATTTAGCACCATCTTGACTTTAGCATTTCTTTACAGTCACTGACAAATTTGCAAAACTTGTGAATCAGAACTTAATAACTGTGTTTTGATGGTCTTGCTTCCTTGCTAATGTGTGTGTCTTAAATATTTTATGATACATTTTTCGGTCCCACAGGGCTCTCTGCAGGAGCAGGAGGACAGTGAATCAGACTCCAGCCTCTCTCAGAGTCCCAGTGTGCAGGACTGGCTGGCCCAGGCCCGGACCACACGTTCCCAGCAACACCAGGACAGTCTGCAGAGACAGAGGGTACACTTTCACTTTTAGTCTCCCTGTTTGAGTTCTCACTCTACATAGCAATGCAGTGGTAGCACCAGGCCATTAATAATAGAATTTTTGTCTCTTTTTCTTCATGATTTGGTGTTCATTTTTTACTGTGTGACCACTATCACACATCACACTTGTACTGCAAAGATCTATTGTTACTCTACTGTTGAAAATGAAATAATCCCACCTTCATAAAATAAAATTAGAATGCCTTTGTTCCACTGGACCACCACCAAAGTGATTCAGAAGCTGTGTGAAAGCTATTAAATGTTAGTTAATAAATTCTATCAAATCCAATCAAACTGTTTTACATAATTGCTGTTTAGGAACTGGAGGAGCAGCTCGCAGAACAGAAAAAGTTGCTTCAGTCAGTGGCCAGCAGAGGAGAGGAAATCCTCATCCAACAGGCCTCGCCCAGCAGTGCCAGGTATTTAACATACAGATATATAATCCTAATCAAAAAATAAATTATCATTTGTTATTTACAGCATTTACTGATTCATGTTTCTGTCACTGCACAGTACCACAGAGCCATTTTCTCCAGCAGCTTTGGTTGAGAGGGAATCTCAGGTTGCTCGGGAGCAGATGAGGCAGAAATGGGAAAGCTTGAGACTAGAGCTCAAAACTAAACTGCAGCTCCTGCAGAAAACTCTGGAGCAGGACCACAAACAGCCGGTACACACCCTGCTGTGTTATTATTAGCACTAGAGGTAGAGTGTGTTCATATTGTTCTTGTTGGTATCATTTTTTAAAGCTGGCTGCTGTTTTTCTTTTTGCAGGTATACTCCAGAGCTTCTCGTGTGACCACAGCTGGATCGATGTTTAAAGGAGACACACAGGCTGACAAATCCTCCCTGAATACTCTGTATGATAGCTTCAGACAAACAATAGAGGGCATGACCACTCAGGTATTTCACGATCGTACATTTTAATGTATTTTAGTGTTCAGCATGTGTCTACTGAAATCTGTAACACTCGTGTGTGTGTGTGTCCACAGCCTGGTGGTGGTGAGACACAGGTGGCGCAGATGGAACAGCAGCTCTACACAGCTGTGTCATCCACCTCCTCCTGGCTGGATGGTGTTGAGAACAACGTCTTCTCTGGCTCAGTGCTGCTGGCTGAAAACGCAGAGACCCAGCTACAAAAACAGGAGGTAAAATCATGCACATTTGTGCAGCTTCTTTTCTTTTTCTTTCTTTTATTATGGATAGTTTTAATTTGCAAATCACATGAGTCTGGTAATATCCATGAATTACTGCATCTTCATCCTGAAGTTCAGTTGACACCTACAGTATGTGGTTTTGGATGTGTGATTGTAAAAAGATTATTGTGTGTTTCTCATTGGGAATCAAAATTGCAGTTTATCTACACTCTGGATATAATCTTGTCATTTTTGCAGTTGAATATTTTTTTAAAAATCTTCCTGCACTGTTTCTGATCTTTCCTGCAGACCTTAGAGAACGATGTGAGACACGTCACAGAGGAGGTGAAGCTCAGTCAGGCTCTGCTAGCTGGGTCTTCAGGGTTGAGACAAGAGGACAGATCGCTGCTAGAGGACAACCTTGACTGCCTGAAGGAGAGATTGGGAGCTTTGGGTTGCGCTCTGGGGCAACGCTGTGACCACATGAGGACCAAGGCACATGAGCTCACGGCCTACCAGGTTTGCTTCAAATTTTGAATGTCTTGCTTTTCAAGGGACTTCGATGTTTAATTTTTCTTGATAAATATTGACTATAAAACCGAAATGCTGGCTAAAATTGACAGATTGCAGAGCTAATAAATGTTCAGTACATGTTATTTCCAGTGAATCAGCAATTTGAATACAGAACACTTTTTGTCAAATTCAGTGATTTTCCCCTCATGGTCCAATAGTTGTAGGAAAAAAATCACGTTTATATACAGCCCTGGCTCTATACTATAAACAACAATGTTTCTTCAGAATTAAATTGCTGACTCCTGACATAATCACAGTTGTAAAACACACAAAAATGTCTGTATAACTAGTGTGAGTATTATATCTATCTTAACTCAATATAGCTTAATATATGTTGTATAAATCGTTTTTTGTCTTTTACAGACTGAGCTGCAACTTCTCCAAACTGCTTTAATTGAGACCAAGTGCCAGATCCTGCAGGCCTTAGCTGGAGCCATGGACAGACCAGCCTCTAAACAGCTGGAGGTGATGCAAGCTTTGGCATAGACGTGCACGCACACACACTTTGCTTATCTCCCATCAAATATACAGAGAACAAAGAATGATTGTGAATGTTCTTCGTCTCAGGTTATTGCCAGTGCTGAGGAGAGCCTGAAAGACTTTGAACAGAGGATAACGGAGCTGAAAACCAGAGGAGCAGCACTGCAGGCAGATCAGATATCAACAAACAAAATACTAAAACTCCAGGTGGTGTGCATCACGGACAGCTCTGATTTGAAGAAAACCAAGAAGTAAAAGTTGCCCAGTGTCCGTTTTACTTATTTATATTCTTCATGTGTGGTTTCAGGATTCCTACGAGGAGCTGGTGATGACAGTGGGTTCCCGGCGCAGTGGGCTGAACCAGAACATGGCTCTGAAGGAGCAGTACGAGCGTGCTCTGCAGGACCTCGCTGACCTGGTGGACACAGCCAAAGACAAGATGGCCGCAGATCAGAGGATCGTTGCCAGCTCTGTGGAGGAAGTCCAGAATCACCTGGACAAACATAAGGTTGGGTCGATGTGGGAGCTTTGTTCAGCTGGAAGGAATTGACAAATATCTATAATCAGTGGTGTGAAACATTGAACATGTAGCCATAAGCTGGATACACTACTGAGAGAAAATTAATTGGCATTTTTGTATGATCTTGTTTTCTAGGAGTTCTTTCAGGGTCTGGAGTCCCATATGATTCTAACAGAAACGTACTTCAGAAAAATCAGCGCTCTGATGCTTCCCAAAGAGAGTCAGGCCCTGGAAGAGACGCTGGCTGAAGCTCAGAGCGTCCTCAAAGAGGCGCACAGTAAAGGAGTCGAGCTGGAATGTATCCTGGAGGTGAGAGAGGAAATACTATTTGTGTTAACCATTATTTTTCTTTGGAAAAAATTCAAATAAGATAATAGGAAATCTGACTGTCATTATTTGAAATGCTATTTTTCTGACCCGAAGATGTGAAAAATTATGTTGGTCCAGAAGATTTTTTATTTGCTAGTGGTGCGGGAATTATTTAATAGTGTTGTTTATATGTGTTTTTTCACATTAAAGAAATATATTTCCATGCCATGCCATGCCAAATGTACTGCAATAGTTGTGTCCAACTCTCTTTGTGTGCTCCGAAACTGCTTTACACAAAAAAAAATATATATATATATATATATATATATTATTATGAATATATATTATATATATTTATGAATTGGGAAAGCATCCTGTTTGAAAAGTAAAGCTAAAGGAGCTTAGCAGAGCCTGACCAATACTGTATTTTCTGGGCTGATACCCAAACCAATATTAGTAAAATATACCGATATTGATGTATGCGCCGATATATCATATATTTGCAGTTATGCAATACTTGCCATAAAGATATATACTGAAGGTAGGATATATTACAGTTTAACAATAAATTCATTGACAAAAATAAAATCAGTGCACTGAAACAGTAAACTTCTTTGGGAATTGGGTCATTCTGAATTACTCTAAGCATATTTTTCTGCATTATGTTACTGGAAATAAACTTGCGAAATGGTGCATATCAGACAACATATAAGTAGATGATGATTTATCTTTTGATGGGCCACTGCCGGCAGATAAAACTGTCTGATATATATTGGGTGGGCTCTAGAGCTAAGTTTACCCACATTGTACTGGAAATCTTATTTTTCCTCCCTGACAGGAGAGCACAACAGTGGCTGTAATTTCTTTGACTCTTTCTCTAGAGTTTACTTATGAATAAATGCAGTCCACTTTAAAATTTTTAAATGTATTCTTTATTTTCAGACTTGGTGCCGTTTGGTGCAGGATTACCAGAGTCTGAACCGCCAGCTGGAGGCCGTTGAAGGGAATATCCCGACCGTTGGCCTGGTGGAGGAGAATGAAGAAAGGCTCATGGACAGAATCTCATTGTATCAGGTACAAAATGACATCAGTGCAGATTTTAGGATATGACATAATGATCATAAAAAGTCTTTACAAGGTTCCTTGTTTTGATACAATAATGATGATTAAGTAGGAATGACATGAAGTATTATGGTAAGATTTGATCTGTAAACAAGGAGGACATAACAAAATTCAAAATGAGCACACACTTGTTCGTTTCTTTTCCTCTTTGGAGCTCCTTGCTGTTGTTTTGTTTTACTCTCGGAGGATTTGCTTTACTTTTTTTTTAATTTTCTGGCACTCACCTCCACCTACAATGTCACTTTTCTAAGATTTTGTGGTCTGCCTGTTCCTTTTCCATTCCCTGTAAAGGGTCTAAAGGGGAGGCTGACAGAGAACCAGCACAAGCTCCACCAGGTCCTGGATGAGGGCAAACATCTCTTGCTGTCAGTTTGCTGTCCCGCACTGGAAAACCAGCTCGCCCTGCTGGGGGAACACTGGCTCAACAACACCAGCAAGGTCAACAAGGAACTGCAGCGCCTGGAGGCCATCCTAAAACACTGGACCAGGTCAGAAACACATCAGAATCAGAACTTCAAATACAAATGGTCTCCCATAGGAAACACTGAAATTCTTATCTTTGAGAAGGGTTTTTAAGATGTGAACAAAATAAAATTTATCGAAAGTCTGTACATGTGATATCTGAACTCAGTGTTGTTGCATTATATTTTTCTATGACTGAACTTTTGTTTTCTTCCAGGTATCAGAGGGAGTGTGCAGAGCTTAGCGAATGGCTTCAGTCTGCTCTGGAGCGTCTGGAGTTTTGGAATACGCAGGCGGTGTTAGTCTCACAGGAGCTGGAGACTGTCAGAGACCATCTCTCTGCTTTCCTTGTAAGACCACAGTTTTTTTTAGATTTTCTTTTGCATTTTAAACCTATATTGATCCAGAGCTTCAGGCCCTGTGGCAGCAACAGTGCTTCAACCAGTAGACACTGGTTAGCACTACTAAATTTATGTGTATTAAGACAGCTTGGGTTTAGGATGGAGTCATAGCAGTCTTGTAAAAAAAAAAAAAGGAAAAGAAAAGAAAAGAAATGTGGAAATATAAAGATAATAAATAAAACTTTTTTTTTTAATTTGCAAATTTAAATAAACAATAAAATAAATAAGAAAAATTTAAAAGTGTAGAAATATAAAGATTAATAAATAATATATAAATGTGTAAATAAAATAATGAATAAGTACATTTTTTTTTTTAAAAATATGGACTTGTAAGGATGAATAAATAAAACAATAAATAAATAAATAAAGTTTTGAAATATAAAGATGAAAACATTTTTGCAAAAACTATTTTTACATTTTTTTTAATTTTATTTTATCTCCATACTTTTGTGACTCCAATGACCCCATTTATAAGCGCTTCACTTTACAGTAAAATATTGATTATTATTATATATTGTTGTATTGTTATATTATATTGTTGATTCCTGTCACTGTCTGTCTCAGGAATTTTCAAAGGAAGTTGAGGGCAAGTCCAGCCTGAAGAGCTCAGTGGTCACAGAGGGCAACCAGCTGCTGCGTCTGAAGAAAGTGGACACTGTGGTGCTGCGGTCTGACCTGGCACGCATCGACACTCAGTGGACTGAGCTGCTCACACGCATCCCAGTGGTCCAGGAGAAGCTGCATCAGGTATCGTCACATGCGGCCAGCCTGAACAGGCTTAGCTGCTGCAGAGCAAATAGGATTACACCTTTCTGCCGCTTCACTCTTATGCAGAAGTTTTTACTTAAGCTTTCCCTCACCGTGGCATCATGTGCATTTTTTCTTATTCTGGATGTTCAACATGTTGATTCAACGGGTTCACGTTTATTTAGATCCAAATGGAGAAGTTGGCCTCCCGTCATGCCATTTCTGAGCTGTTTAACTGGATATCATTGATGGAGAATGTCATTGAGGAGGATGAAGAAAACCTCAAAAGTGCAGTGGGATCTAATGTGATTCAGGACTACTTGCAAAAATACAAGGTACAGATTTTTCAGATTATTTGACGCTTTGTTTGCAAAGCGTATGATGTGAATCTTTAATGTAATAGCTACATACATGTTAAATATTTCATGCATTTCAAGGATGTAAAAGGTTTGTGTCTGCCATATTCTAAATGTTTGTCTCAGTTGCATCTTTGCGTATATCTTGTTTAAAGTAGTACTAACCTGATGATGTAATGTATAATTGTTGTTGACTCTGTGTCTGCCATTGTGCTTGTGATTTCACTATTGTCTTCTTTCGATTCAGGGCTTCAGAGTCGACCTAAGCTGTAAGCAGCTGACTGTGGACTTTGTCAACCAGTCAGTGCTTCAGATCAGTGGTCAAGATGTGGAGAGCAAGCGCAGTGACAAGACAGACTTTGCTGAGCGACTTGGAGCCATGAACCGACGCTGGCAGATCCTACAAGGCCGCATCAATGAGAGGGTGAGGCCATAGACCTTGATATTGTTAATGAAAGAAACAAACAGTTATTGATATATATTAATGCAAAATCAGGATGTTACAGTTAAATTTGTTATAAAAACACAACAACTTCCAGATCCAGTTCCTGGAGAGCCTTTTGGAGATGTGGTTGGAGTATGAGAGCAGCGTTCAGGCCCTGAAGTCCTGGATGGCATATCAGGAAGAAAGGTTAAAGAGGAAACACCGGATAGAGGATTTAACATCCGTGCAGAATGCTCTCAAAGACTGCCAGGTAGGCTTCTCTTCCTTCTTTGTCAAAACATGATATATATCCATACATACTGTGATTATCACATATTTTAAAGAAAAACTTTGGCATATTTCAATCTGGACACCATTTTCGAATGTTTTGTGTCCAGTAGCTAGCAGTGACAAAACAGGCTGCAATGTAACCACTTGGGGCAGGTGCGCCCCATCAATTAACTTCCACTAAAACTTCTCAGTTTTGCCACTAACAGGCTCAGATTGGTATTTTTTAATGTTTTGTACTATGGAAAGGACCCTTTTGCTTTTCTGGTATGTTTTGTTTCTAAGTCTTTTTAAAGAAGAAGTCTCATTATTAAATTATGCAAACTTTCACATTGTCAAAAACGACTACATATTCAGTGGTGACATTGAAAATCTTTAATACCAAGATATGCTTTCTATACTCCAGCTCAGCAAACTATTATCACTAGAGTTTCCAACATTTTCTTCAACGATATTTCAGTACGAGACTTGATGAAAATGATTGGGATTTCCTCGTTAAGTCAAAGGTTTTTAGCATGTGAAAACTGTTATCTTTCAGGAAATGGAAGAATTGGTAAAGGACAAAGAGAAAGAGTTAGAGAGGGTGGAGGAGCAGGGCTGTGCCCTCGTCCAGAACAAGACCGATGAGGCCTGTGCTATCGTCATGGAGACACTCCAGGGTGTCAATCACACCTGGGCAAACCTGGACCACTTGGTAAGCTCCCCTGTTCACTTTCTCTATTTCTACTCTGTGTTTTTTATGTGTTACAGTTACACCCATCTATTCTGTGTTACTCTGCTCTTTCTGCTTGTCCGGTCTTTACAATTCACTGAATGTCACTGTTGGTGTTTTATTTCTTCTTTAACAGATAGGACAACTGAAAATCAGCCTGAAGTCAGTACTGGATCAGTGGAGTCTCTACAAGAAAGCTTCAGAAGAGATTAATGGCTACCTGATGGAGGGACGGTACTCTGTCTCTCGTTTCCGCCTCCTCACAGGCTCTCTGGAGGCTGTTCAGCTGCAGGTCCAAAGTCTGCAGGTATGTTGTGATCAAGAGGTGGTTTATGATTCTTTAAACCTGTCCGTTGGCATGAAGCCATCCAGACACTATTGTTTACATTTATTGCATTTATATGTATTTATATGTGTATTTATATTTCAATGTTTTATTGAAATAAGCAGGTAGAGCAAATAGAAAATAGACGATATATACACATATATCGTCTATAATTAATTATTATTATTATTTTTTTACAAAGACTTATCAGAACCTTACCATAAACTTTATTCAGTCTAAAACCATACCATCTCACAGACCTCTTTCATAAGTAGCAAGTGGCCAGTGCAATTAAGAAACAGTAGAATTGTACAGTAAATTTGGAAAATAACAGAAAATTAAATAAAACATAATAATCCCAGTTAGAACATTAGTAAAGTTAGTGCTTAGTAATATAAAGACGTAGAAATGATGAGAAAAATAAATATATAAAAAAGTATATAAAAATAAATAAGTAAAAAAATAAATACAAAATATTTTTTAAAAAAAGGGAAAATGATAGTGGGTAATGTCCAGGGTGTCAGGCCTGACTTGTGTGTGTATTTTGCAATAAAATCGAAAAGTCAATCAGGGGAATGTTTCTCAATTTGGTCTTAGATACTGTTTATCCTTGCTAGTGTACTAAGCACTGCTTTTTTCATGTTTGAAGGATTTACAAGAGGAGCTGGAGAAACAGGAGAGCAGTCTCAGAAAGTTTGGTGCTGTTACCCACCAGCTGCTGAGGGAGTGTCATCCTTCAGTGTCAGATTCTCTCAACAACGCACTCAAGGACGTCAATGCAAGGTGATCTTAACGAACTCTGATGTTTCTGAAATTGTTAGTTTGCTTTTTCGAAGAATATGAAATATTTATTGAGTAAGGCATTTTTACTATCAAGGCACATGTTATAATGTTACTGATAGAGGTGCAGCCAGATTTTAATTCTTTTCATTATCCCTCACATTGATTCATGTCATATTTGCACCCAGATGGACGGGCTTACTGGAGGAGATTGCGGAGCGTCTGAGAAGCAGCAAAGCCCTGCTTCAGCTGTGGCAGCGCTACAAGGAGCTTCATGAGCAGAGCTGCAGCAGCATCCAGCTGCAGGAGGAAAAGGCCGACCAGCTCCTCAAGCTCGCCTGCAGCAAGGACATCGCTGACGAGGAAGTGTCTGACTGGATCCAAGAATGCAGCGTGAGTGAGAACGCAGCTGTGGCACTGTTTACTCATTTTACATCTAAAATAATATCAGTAAATGACTGTGTGTTTTAAGGCCGTATGTAATGATATTATGTTTCGTCTTTGAGTTAATAAGATTTTTGTCCCCACATTTGTGTGCTTCCCAATTGATGCATATACTTTTTTCCATGTAGGATTAAAAAAAAAAAACGAAAAACATACTCTAAATGTTATGAGTGTTTTGTCTCAGGAGGTGCTTCGCTCCCAAGCTCCAGTTCAGGCCTCCCTGCAGGTTCTTCAACAACTGGGGGATCAGCTGAAACAACAAGTAGACACATCAGCAGCGTCTGCCATCCAGTCAGATCACCTCTCGCTCACCCAGCGGCTGACTGCTGTGGAACAGGCTCTTAGCAGACAGCTCACCGCACTGCAGGTTGAGAAAAGGGCTTCGTGACAAATAGTTTTCACTCTGAGTTGTCCATTTAAGTCGTTAGTATCATAATTGTTACACTGATGAGTTGCTGACATTTCTTTTCTGCACCAGACTGGAGTTCAAGACTATGAAACCTTTAACGATCAGCTGGATTCACTGGGGAGCTGGATAGTTGAAGCTGAGGAGGCTCTGAAGGTGCAAGATCCCAACGGCTCCACCGACCCGACAGTCATCCAAGACCGCATGGAGGAGCTCAAGGTTTTTTTATGTCTTCCTTTTGTCAGTTACTTTAAATTTTACTGATTGTTCTGAAGTGGAGACATTCGTCAATTCTCTCTTGTCTTCCACAGAGGCTCATGCTGAAATTCAGCAGCATGGCTCCTGAACTGGAGCGTCTTAATGAGCTCGGTTACCGGCTCCCTCTCAACGATTCAGAGATCAAACGCATGCAGAACCTCAACAGGAGCTGGTCTACAGCCTCAGCACAGACCACAGAGAGATTCAGGTATGACACACAAAACATATGGTAAAAGGTTAAAGATAACTTCACAAGATTATATCCATTTGTGGAAATACATTTTTAAATAAATGAATCTGCCCTGGTACATTTTCAAGACACTATACAGAAGTTAAAACTGTCATTTGAATAACTGAATAAACAACTGGCACAGATAATGTTAAAAACACCACAGACGTACTGCAATGGCTAATATCCTATGTGATGGACATGATTCAATAGGATGGCATCAAAATTACATATTTTATTTGCTCCTTGCAGCAAACTCCAGTCCTTCCTGCTGCAGCAGCAGACCTTCCTGGAGAAGTGTGAAACTTGGATGGAGTTCTTGGTCCAAACGGAGGAGAATCTGGCAGTGGAAATATCTGGGAACTACCAGAGTTTGATGGAGCAGCAAAAAGCTCATGAGGTTGGAGTCCCTTTGAAGTGAAAGACCCTGAAAACTGCCTTCCTTTCTATTTATGAATCATTAATTATCAATATGTTATCTTTCAGTTGTTCCAAGCTGAGATGTTCAGCCGGCAGCAGATCCTCCACTCAATCATCAGTGATGGACAGAGGATGTTAGAGCAGGGTCAGGTGGATGACAGGTAAAGTGCCCAAAGTCAAATATAAAAGCTCTATATTTTGAATGATATTACTCTTGAGTAGTTGGTTTTTAGGTTATTTATTACTATTTATTTGTAAGGTTTATTTTCGCTACTATTATTTATTCTGTACGCTGTTGGACCTGGGAAACTAATTTCTTGCCTTCATGCTTTTAACAGGTTTTGAATAACAATAAATTGAACTGAACTAAACTGAACTGGAGATTTTGAGACCAAAAGTAAATCAAATGCTCTTTATTAACCACAAAACTCTTCCTTTGTTAATTATACTTCTTCCCTCTTCTGCAGAGATGAGTTCAATCTGAAGTTGGCTCTCCTGAGTAACCAGTGGCAGGGCGTAGTGCGCCGTGCTCAGCAGAGGCGAGGCATCATTGACGGTCTGATCCGTCAGTGGCAGCGCTACAGGGAAATGGTGGAAAAGCTGCGCAAATGGCTGGTGGAGATCTCCCATCCCGCAGAGGCCCTTCAGGCAGGGACTACAGTGCCTCTGCAACAAGCGCGCTCCATGCTGGACGCAGTCCAGGTACATAATGTAAAATCTTATCTCAGATTTATCTAGATTGTGCTGGACAGAAAGATGCAGATTTTGTGTTAGTCATCCTCCTGATCTCTCCAGAACAGGCATATATGTTTGTCAGAGTGACTAAGAAATATTATGAAGTGGATTCTGGCAAAAATCCTCCAAGATCAAAATCTTAAATGATAAATGTGGAGAGAATAGATCCACCTGGAAAATATAGAGCTACAGCAGTGACTGAGGCAGACTGGATTCAAAGAGGCTTAAAAAAATCAATTGTGTCTCATTTTTCTTGATGTGATAAACGTATTTGATACTCACACAGAGGTAACTGTAAGTAGTGTTTACATATGCTGAAGAGTGACAGGTCTGTGTGATTGTGCTTTGTGGTTCAGCTGAAGGAAAAGGTGCTGCAGCGTCAGCAGGGCAGCTACATCCTGACAGTGGAGGCTGGCAGACAACTGCTCCTGTCAGCTGATAGCCGGGCAGAGGTGGCTCTACAGGCGGAGCTTACTGATATCCAGGAGCGATGGAAACATGCCAGCATCTGCCTGGAAGAACAGAAGAAAGAGCTCGCCACTTTGTTAAAGGTAAACCAGGCACATTGTCAGCAGCGTGGGGAGAACAGGGAATCTCAACCTCATTTAGGAGATACTATCAATGTTTTTTGTATTATAGTGAGTTTGTAAGCTTTTTTAATGTTCTTTCAAAATTTCCTCAAAGAGGTACAACCAGCGTTTACTTATGGCCAAATAAGTTAAAATACACATTAAAGATAAATGTATCTTTTATTCACTTCATGTTTTGGTCTTGAAATGTTATTCCTCAAATAAGTTTGTTACCTCAAATCTGTGTGCTCCTGGAGCAAATATCTAAAGTATCTCCTGATTCAAGATTGCCATACTCCGAGAGTACCATCAGGCCTGTTATTCTGTGTATTCTCTGTATTCTGTATTCTGTTTAAAACTAAGTTATATTGTGCTGATGCAGGTGCACTTATTGTTTGTATCCTCTACAGGACTGGGAGCGATGTGAGAGAGGTATCGGTGGATCACTAGAGAAACTTCGAGCCTTCAAACGGCAGCTTTCTCAGCCTCTTCCTGATCACCATGAGGATCTGCAAGCTGAGCAGATGCGCTGCAAGGTAACTATCTTATTTTTTTTAAAACCTTTATTTTAGGATTTTCAGCATAGAACTTACACTCAGTATGTCACTTAAATATCTCAGTCATAAAATTATTTACAAATAGAAAAAAAAGTCCTTAGACTCCAACATTAACAGGAAAATAAAGTTTATATACGCAGGGATAGAGGAATTACTGTTATGTAAGGTAAGTCTTAAATATTAAGTGGCAATTTTACACAAAGGAGACCTCATATACTGATAAAACAAGGCTCAAAGTCAGCAGCGCATTAGGGACCTTTTCCTAAATAGTGGACTTTAATTAATGTTGTTCAGGACTTGAGGTGTTGGTAAGAGTTTTGTGTGCAAGATTTAATAATGAATGTTACAATAATATCACTTTTGTTGCAATAACAGGACCTGGAGAACACATTTGACGGCTGGACTGGGGATCTGGCCCATCTGACTGTGCTGCGAGAGTCCCTGTCTTGCTACATCACTGCTGAGGACCTGTCTGTCCTGCAGGAGCGAATTGAGCTGCTGCATCGACAATGGGACGAAATTTGCCACCAGGTACAATTCACCACACACTGCCTGTGCATCACTGATTTTCTGAATAAACAGTATACTGCATATCTGATCAGCCACTGGAGCATTATTCAAATAAAACTATGGACAATTACTTCATAGCCTCGACCTGTATCACAAAGTATTTACAACTTATTGTAAGCTTCACTTTCTGATGCACTGATCTTGTCTCTGCAGTTCCTTGAAATGCCAAATAGTGGTGCTAGTGTCAAACAAAATTTTAAGACTGTTGTAATTTAGTATCAACAACATCAGTTACAGTTTACAATCATAAACACAAATTACAGAATATTTATATTATTAACTATGAATTTTAGACATGAAACTGAATCTTACTGACGGAGAATGTTTGTATGTTCAGACTTTAAATTCATAGTATAACATTAATATTTTATTTATTTATATAGTTTATTTAATAGGGGCAATGCAAATTAACATAGTACAACTTCAGCCTGTTACAAACAAGCTGTAGTAACTGATGTTTCACATGTAGAGATTATAGCTTTTGCTAGTTGCTAACACCTGTCCTTAAGTTAGGCTTTTAGTAAAGAAAACGAAAAAAAGAACCGAAATGAAGATATCAAGGTAACATACAGTAAGGTGCATGCAATAACAATTATGGTAAAACAAAGAGAAAAAGGTAAATATTTACATCAAGATTGCATAGAATAACAAAACAAAAAAAGATACATATAATGGATACATGCACTTACAACACTCAACTATAAGACATTATAAAATAATAAAAATTTTGCATCTGCCGTTCGCTGTGCCACTGGTGTTCCTACCACTATTTTGCCCGCTGATAAATTTGCATAAAATATCCGGTGCTAAGTTTTGAAGGCATTTAAAAAAACAGTTTTAGGACTTAGAAAAATAAAACAAGTGTCTAAAAAAGGCATTTCCTTTTTGTTCTTCTCTCACATTGACTGCACTAACTGAATACACTAACTGTTTCTCATTACTTGAATGTCATTTCACTGCAAATTTTAAAAAGGAACTTTCTTGTCTAGAGCAGTTGCCTATGTGTGCAAAGTTAAACCTCAATGTCATGGTCGCATCCTGTTCAGAGTAGATAAAACACACACACAGGAAATACACAGGAGCACACACTCGCTGCTTGATGCAAATGAATCAGTCACGGTGCAGTGATCTCTGTAATGCCGCTTCCGTTTTAGACCTTTTTGACATGAATGCAATTTTGTTACAGTTTAACATGCATTGATTGTTTTTATGCAGTTTGCGCAGTGATACACTTAACTGAATATGTATCGCTGTGCCTCTGCAGCTGTCACTGCGCCGGCAGCAGGTGAGCGAGAAGCTGAATGAGTGGACCGTATTCAGCGAAAAGTACAAAGAGCTCTGCGAGTGGCTCACCAACATGGAGAGCAAGGTCTCCCAAAATGGAGACATCAGCATTGAGGAGATGATCGAGAAGCTCCGCAAGGTAAGCAGAGATATCTCAGATATATCCAACTCCTTGTGCAAAAATTTGACAGTACAGTTGTTTTTAAAAAAGCAGAGTCTGCTGATTATTTTAAACATTTGGATGGAAAACTTCTAGTGATGCATCTGTCATTCATCCTTGTTTCATCTGTTGCCTTCTTATAATCCCACCCTATGCTACGACTGATAGAGTGATGATTTAGGAGATGTGACTGCTGCTGCGGAAGTAAAAAACAATATATCTTCAGTGATCTCTTTTTTTTCCTTTCCTGTCTCACATATTTTCTGCATCTTACATATTAATTGGCCATGAACGTTAAAACTAACTGTAGCTAAAAAATACATTTTACTGACTCCAATTCTCATGCTGTTGCTTTTGAGTACAGCATTAAAAGTTTTTCACTCTGGTTTCGCTGCGTTGTGTCTCAGGACTACCAGGAGGAGATCACTGTGGCTGAGGAGAACAAGCTGCAGCTGCACTTGTTGGGAGAGCGCCTGGCTAGAGCCAGTCACAAGAGCAAAGCAGCTGAAATTGAACAAAAACTCAACAAAGTCAGCGACCGCTGGCAGCACCTCCTGGATCTCATTGGAGCCAGGTGAAGGGACACACATTCACATCTGACTAGCTCAAATAGTCCTCTGATTTGTCCAGTACATACAGAATAAAACACAAAACCATTGCTGTTTTCATTACTTTTTAGAGAATGTTGAATTAGATTTTACTGACAGAGTTGTATGAATAATGTTAAAGAGTGAAGAAGCTGAGAGAAACTCTGGTGGCCGTGCAGCAGCTGGATAAGAACATGAGCAGCCTTCGGTCCTGGCTGGCCCACATCGAGACCGAGCTGTCCAAACCCATCGCCTACGACTGCTGTGACTTCCAGGAGATTCAGAGAAAGCTCGATCTGCAGCAGGTAACATAATGTACACTACAGTACATAGATGTACACTGAATTGCTGAAAAATTTTTTTTTTTTTTTTTTTGTATTTACACCTATTTTTCACAAGTTGAAATAAAAGATCTAAGAATTCTTCTGTACACACAAAAAGGCTTATTTCTAAAAAAAATATTGTGCACACATTGTTAAAATCCACCCGAGTGAGCACTTTCCTTTGCCAAGATAGTCAATCCCCCTGACAGAGGGGGCATATCAAGATGTCTAAAAAATGTGCAGTTTACTTAAATGGGCCAGCTAAAATAAGAACGCTTTTTACGAATAGCATATATTTCTGTGGTCCTTTAACCCTTTGAAACCTTTGCAAGCTGGCTTTTTCTTTGAAAAATGGCCCTAAAATTAGCAAGAAATTACTAAAAAGTAAAAGTAGATTAGTGGAAAATTAACAGTAATAAATAAATAAATGTAAAAGTAAATTGACAAAAAAACTTCAAGTATTTTGCCTAAAAACTGCTTAAAAATTATAATTATTTTAAAAAAATGTTTAAATATATGATAATCTTTTCTCACCACTCAGGAGCTTCAGCGTGACATTGAGAAGCACAGTACAGGAGTGGCGTCTGTACTGAATCTCTGCGAGGTTCTCCTGCACGACTGTGACGCTTGCGCAACTGATGCAGAGTGCGACTCCATCCAGCAGGCGACTCGTAGCCTTGATCGCCGCTGGAGGAGCATCTGTGCCTTGTCTATGGAGAGGAGACTCAAGTAAGATGTCAGATGTTGGATGAAAACAAAAATATAGTATGGATTGAAAACAGGTAGTAGTTATGTAAATATTGCGTTTTCCCAACCACACCTTCACTAGTGTTTCCCTCTGTTAGGATTGGGGAGACGTGGCGTTTGTGGCAGAAATTCCTAGATGACTTTGCACGATTTGAGGAGTGGCTGGCCACTTCAGAGAAGACTGCTGCTCTGCCCAACTCCTCTGGTGTACTTTACACTGTAGCCAAGGAGGAACTTAAGAAATTTGAGGTATTTCAAAACTATTCTGTGTAAACTATAAAAAAACGGAGACAGGACACATGACAAATTCCTTTTTTCTTGACCCAGTGGGATGGTGCTTTTCATTAGAAACATATTAATATGATTATATGTTTCTGTAGGCCTTTCAGAGACAAGTCCATGAAAGCCTAACCCAGCTGGAGTTAATCAATAAGCAATATCGCCGCCTGGCCAGAGAAAACCGCACTGACTCTTCCTGTCGTCTGAGGGAGATGGCTCAAGATGCCAATCAGCGATGGGACAACCTGCAGAAGAGGGTGGCATCCATCCTCCGCAGGCTTAAGGTACACACATCATACATTCATGTTGTTCTTTTAGTGAAATCAAAGTTTCCACACACTTAACTGAATTTTTGTTACACAGTAGCATGTGTGTGTTCTGCCTGTGTGTTTAATTCTATGTTTAATCAATGACTAACAATACTTAGTTTACACTGCATACATTATACATCACTAGTCTATTACTGCAAAATCTGTAAAAAGTTGTTACAGGTTAGTAAAAGTTGATATTACAAAAAAATATAAACTCAGTATACCGATTGCCTTGAAAAAGGAAATTAAATCTAAGTAGTCTTAATCTATGTTGACATAAGTATACATAAATACATATTGTTATCAGCACCAATACAGTACCCTTCAAGTAATACCATTTTCTTGCGACTGCATTCAATACCCATCATTTGAATGGAATCATTCAGTTGTGTTAAATACCATCAGAAGTTGAGCCATTTCCACAGGGAGCCATTTTTGGTGGCATCTAGACATGTCGAACTGCCAAAAACAACAAATACACAGTGCTTGACTTCACCGTCTGGGTTGTAGCTGCTGGTGTTGTGGGCCAATCACATGTTGCATTCAACCAAAGACTGATGGTGATAACTGGCTTTGTACAAAACCATATAAGTAGTCATATTTTGTAGATCTGGGTACAGAAAAGATTAAATGAAGGTATCATCTGAATGAAGAAGTTTCAACAGTACTTGGTATTTGGGTTATGTTGGTCAGTACTTTGAAAGTATTGAGTACTGATACCCAGCTCTACTGAAGAGTTATGTTTTGTAGGCAATCAGTTTCCTAGATTTAATTTTAAAGATCAGCTTGTCAGATTTTACAGTATATATAACAAGTGTAGATCATTCTAACAGCAGCATCTCTTTGTCAAATGTGCAGCACTTTATTAGTCAGAGAGAGGAGTTTGAGACGGCCAGAGACGGCATCCTGGTGTGGCTGACAGAGATGGACCTGCAGCTGACCAACATCGAACACTTCTCTGAGTGTGACATTCAGGCCAAGATCAAACAACTCAGGGTAGGTTTGTCACAGTGGAGCAGAAAAATATTTCAAAAGCATGACTACACTTTTATTTTATATGTATTGACCAGTAGATGTGCATGTATATATGGTTCAAGATTTATTGTAGCTTTATAATTCCTGAGGATTTTTGCATTTGAGAATGTCTTGCACACTTAATATTTTTCATTTTATTTCTATAGCAGACTAAGTGAGCAAAAAAACATGTTCAGTTTTGATTAATTTCAAAAGTGACAATCTCTTTGAATGATCTTACTATAATGTAGAAGGCCTGAATATGAATTGAGAAAGAATTTGTGATGTTACATTTTTGACATGTTTTAAAAACTATGAAGCCCTGTTGTTTCATATATTCTGATATTTCTGATTGTGATGAGCAGCTAGACTAACTGATATTGCTAAGATGACCATCTCACAAGTCATACTGAACATTGAAATTATTAAATCAAATCAGTAAATTAACATCTTGGAACAGTTGTCTATTTGTAAATTGAGACTTTGAAAGAGTCTTGTGTTTAGCAGGAAAAACACAAGTAATGCATTTTTGTTTATCTGTGCTCTTCCTCCTTCGTTCCCACAGTCATTCCAGCAGGAGATCTCTCTCACGACAGCCAAGATCGAGCACATCTTCCACCAGGGAGAGGCGCTGATAGAGAAGAGTGAGCCTCTGGATGCAGCTGTCATCGAGGAGGAGCTGGAGGAGCTGCAGCGCTACTGCCAGGAAGTGTTTGGCAGAGTGGAGCGCTACTACAAAAAGCTCATCCGGCTTCCTGTAAGAACTGAAACTGAGAATTTTTTTTTTTTTGTCATCCATGATTTCACTATCTATTGTGGCTCAATTCCAAGTGCTCAAATCTGAAGCACAGATTGTAAATGTTGTGTTTTTGCTTTTTCTTTAGCTTGCAGATGACGATACCGAAGTGTCATTCTCGGACCGCGAGCTGGAGCTGGACGAGCCCGGTGATTTGTCCAGCCTCCCATGGGGCGACCGTTTGGGGGATGGCTTCCTGTCACCTCTGCCCTCCTCCGGCCGCTCAGCCTCCCTGGCGGCTCAGCTCCGGACCGAGCGTTCGGGCAGGGACACGCCAGCCAGCGTGGACTCCATTCCTCTTGAGTGGGACCACGACTACGACCTGAGCCGCGGGCTGGAGAGCGCCAGCAGGGCCCTGAGAGAGCAGCAGAGCGAGGAGGGAGACTTCCTCCAGCGACCTGCCTCAGCCTTGTCAGGTTAGTTTCCAAACACATTCTGCTTAAAGTTGAAGTGATAACGGAGACTTTTAAGAAACGTGATTTAGAACAAAAGTGTTTGAGGTATGGCGGCTTTTTTTGAGAAGCAAAAACAGTTAAGTGAGAAGGAAGAGCATCCTTGAATAGGGGGGTTAGTGTCTAGTTGCCACACTTTGTCACAGGTTGCAGGTTGCAAGTCTTTGAGTTTTGATAAGGTCGACCACAGGGGATTTCCCCCTCTAAAATTCTCAGGTTGTTTCACTTGAATAATTATTAATTACTGAATTCTGGATGAAAGGGGTGAAGTATCCAGTATTTCTCAGAGAAGCAAAGATCAGGTAAAAGTCTAAAAAAAAAAAAAGTCATGCAATTTGTTTTTTAACAGAATAATAATTTCTCTTCTTCACTGTATAATTCATCATTTTGCAACTCTTTGCATCAGTCCGCTGAAGTCTTCTTGAGTAAAACACTAAATGCCAAACAGTACTTAAGTGCTGTTCTAGCTGACTTTGACCTTTGCCCTCCCCGAAGAGGGGGACATAAGACCGAGAAAACTGGTGGAAAAATAATATCTCAGAAAAATAACATGCAGCCTCAAATTCCAGACAATATCTTATATTGTCTAAAATACATTTAAGGACATTGAGACGTCTAATTGCTTATAATAGATTTTCTAATGCTTGGAACCTCTCTTAAAGGAACAGTTCACCCCAAATATAAAAGATCCTACCTGTAGTGCCAAATGATAGTTTTGATATCGGCCGTAAAGATGTCTGCCGTCTCTCCAGTATAATGGAACTGGATGACACTCGGTTTGTGCCAAAAAAAATAAAAAAATGCATTTGAGAAACTCGACAGCAAAGGCTCTTTCATGGAGGAACTATTTTCTGTTTTCCAAACTAGATGCATCTGTCAAATCACAGCATGGAAAGGAGGACGCCATTAATGTTTACATCTTGAGCTATCAGGAGCACAATACTCTTGACCAATGAGTAGATGCAAGCTTCCTTCTGCAGTAGTACAGTCGGCAGGTGTAGTTCGGTAGAAAGAAAATAGTTCCTACATGAAACTGCTTACAACAAGGTGTGCGGATTATCATGAGTAACCAGGTCTGAATTTCTGGAATTTCTGTTTACTTTTTCAAGTGTAGGATCTGTGTTTCAACCAAAGTTTTAGCCATGGAGTCAGTAGTATTTCCTAGTCCTTGAAAAAGTTTATTTTAGATGCTGGATGGGTGAGGTTTGCCACCAAACATTGTAAACACATTGTGTTTCCCTGTGACTGATAACTTGCAAACTCCATCCATCTGGTGCATCAAACGAGGTTAAAACAACAGATAAGTTTAATTAGATCATGGAGTCAAACAGTGTAATGCCCACTGCTGAATGTGTGTACTGTACAATGTTTCTTCCAGATGTAGTGATCCCAGAGAGCCCAGAGGCCTATGTTAAACTTACAGAAAAAACACTGAGGTCCTCCACTGGTAGGCAACAGACCCCAGCATGCCACAAGTGTTTGGGGCCAGAAATAACAGCTGCACACTGAGTGATACTTTACCACACTGATAGCCTATTCACTGGCTTGGACTTTGATTTGTGTTGATTTCCTCTCTTATACACACTTTGGGCACACATGGTAACCAATGGCAACACTTCCTAACACTGGGGGATAGGGTCAATTCCATTTTTATTCCTTCAATTCACCGGTTCTGCTTTGGTGTCTAATTTTTATCAGAACTGAAATGGAATTCAGCCTAACCCTTCTTTCTAACTGGCTTTCTTACTTTTGTTTGCAGTGCGCTCTGTAGCTAACCTCTTTAGATTTTTTTTTTGATGTGCTATTTGTGTTTCAGAAAAGCATGATGTTTTACTGTCACAGTAAACAAGTCTGAACTTCTTGCTGCAGATTTGTTTGAAGTAAAATAAATTTGTCAAAGGCTCCGTTCACACAGAGGCACATACCATGAATTTAAAAAAAATGCTTTTAAACTCTGTATTTCAAATGAAGAATGTAACTCTCATTAAAAGCAGAACAGGAGAGCGCTGTCATGAGTGTGTGAGGTGTTAAACAGTAAACTGCAACAGGCACCATGAGTGACAAGGGTCTGGAAACCAACCTGCATTCCTGCCTACTTCTTTCAAGTCATTATTTGCTCTCCTCGTCTTGTGTTTCTGTCTGAACGGGGCCTTATCTCTTCTTGGGTTTCACGTTTCCATTATTAGCAAATATTTGGTCATAATCTGTTCATGTTGTGTCTACAGGAGACGTTCCCTCAACTGACTCACATATTCACCCTCTGGATCCCAGCCGCTACCTCCTGCAACAAACAGACAGCAGCCGCAGTCGCACACCCACGAGCACAGAGCAGGATGCCTCGTATTTGGGATATGTATGTGTTACTCTAAACAAGGCTCTCAATAAAATGTTTATTTTGCAGCAAACTGTACATCAAGTGATAATTAATTCTATTATTTGTCGATTTATGTAATCTAACAATCACCACATTGTTATAAGACTAGAAAATGTATGTTTTTAAATAATGTCCAGTCATATTTTGTTACATCACTACCAGCCAGTGACATTACTTTTACATTTTGATTAGGACTTACATTATGAACAAAGTCTTTGTCGTGAGGTTGAATTGTATGTCCTACCCTGAAATATGTAACTTTATCTGCTTACACTGATTACACTTTACAAAACAGTGCCTGCAGCCTAACATATGTCCATTGTGTAGATGCGGCTGCTGGGTGAGTGTCGGGGCAGTATTGACACAGTGAAGAGGATGGGCGTTGAGCTGAAGGAGGAGGATGACACGGTGTCTGGGCTCGCAGATCCCAGCAGCTCAGAGTCCCAAACATCAGGTAATACTTAACCCGAGCACAGGAGTTAACAAGCTTCAGCTCTTTAACCTCTCTCCAGTGGCTCCCTGTGGCTTTCATTTATCATTGTTGTACGTCTAAAGTGACTTTTAAATTATTCAACTGTAAACATATGTAGCCTATACACTGAATAAAACACATATTTAACATCTGTCAACTAAAATGTGCCTCATATGTCTACAGCCTGATGCCTTTTCCCTCTAAATTTGGCCAGATCTCAATAGTGGTGGCTAGGCTTAAGTCTTGCAAGATCTGTTAGTATTGTTGATAGGTTTTTTTTAGAATAAATAGGCTTTGTTACCGTCATTATAAGGCTCAAATATACATTATTATTATTACTTTCTGGTCAAATATGTCTCTTTTGATAGAAAATTTCAACCCCTGACCCAGCCTTGCATGCATTCATCCTACATAACCATATATTTAAATAAATGTATATAAAATGCAAAGGTTGAGATGTGTAAATGGTGCAGAGCTTTCGTCCAGTGGGATACAACTCTGGTAAAATCACCTTACATAATATCCTTTTTTCCACATCCTGTGATCTAGGAGTGATAGAGCGCTGGGAGCTCCTGCAGGCTCAGGACCTCAGCAAAGAGATGCGCACAAAGCAGAACCAGCAGCAGTGGCAGCAGCTGAACTCCGACCTGAACAAAGTTTGGACTTGGCTGGGAGAGACGGAGGAAGAGCTGGAGCAGCAGCGGAGGCTGGACCTCAGCACGGACATCCAGACGATAGAGCAGCGCATCAAAAAGCTCAAGGTAGTGTTGTTTTCTTTTTGGTAATAACTTTTTTTTATCTTTTAAATATTTTGTCGTTTTTCTTTTAAATATTTATAATTTTGTATGTCACTCTTTTTTTCTGTCAAAGCATAAACATATCTAAATGTTGTAAGTCTGCAGAAATAATTTGCAATGAATATACAAAACAAAGCTCAACATGCTTGCTGACATGGGTGAAGTCCTCACAAAATTTCCAATTTTCCCACTTATTATTTCCAACAGGTTTGTTCAGATAGAATCAAAAGGGGATTAAAAATCATTTACCGTCTCCTCCTGTATCTCTATGGTGATAATTGTTGCTACAATTGACTATCTCAACTTCATGCCTGAAGTCATTTGGGCTGACACGCTTGAGACCAAGTCCTTTTGTTGGCTTTTTGTTTAATTGTGTTGCATCCTTTGCACGTTGCTCTGGATGACTGCGTTCATTAAAAAAAACGTTCGTTTGCAGGAGCTGCAGAAGGCATACGACAAACGCAAGGCCATTGTGCTTTCCATCAACCTGTGCAGTGCTGAGTTTATGCAGTCAGACACGGAGGAGTCCCGAGAGCTGCAGGCCAAACTGAAAGACATGAACAACCACTGGGACAAACTGGGAAGCTCACTGGAGGAGTGGAGGTCGTCGTTACAGGAAGCTCTTATGCAATGTCAAGTAAGTGGCTTTAAGGCAGGGCGCAGTTATTCTGAACGTCTATACGAGACTGTTTCACTGAGCTGTAATAATGCATCCAGCTGACTCTCTGCTTTCCTGATCCACGTCTGACTGACAGGACTTCCATGAGATGAGCCACGGTCTGCTGCTCTGGTTGGAAAACATCGACCGCAGAAGGAACGAGGTGGTTCCCATCGACCCCATCCAAGACAGCGACACGCTCCACGAGCATCATAAAACACTTACGGTACAGAGCTATAATCTATACAGTGCACATAAAAACCTTTGTGGCTTCTTATCCCACACCTACAATATCTTTACTTTCTTCTTTTTTCTTGTTACCCATTATTGGCCAGTAATTGATAATATCTCAATAATCTTAATCGATAATATAGTTGTCTATATAACAAATTGTTACATTCAAAGCTGTAAAACAATTATGACATAATGGGGGTTACTCTTTAAATCGACCATTGGATAATGTTTAAAAAAACAGCATATTTGACCAAAACGTAAGTGTTAATATACAAGTTTTTTGCTTTTTCACAAAAACACATCAAGCAGAGATGAAATGCAGCCCTTCTGAATAACTACATTTTTCAGTGGCTGGCAGGTGTATTCACGTGTTTCAAGCAGAAAGAAACTATTACAAAAGTCAGCATGTCACAGGAGTCACAGGACTGCTTTTACTGATAAGCTGTCGGTATTTTCTGGCTGCATGTTACCACCGAACTATGCCAGACTTTTAGTTTTGCGGCACTTTGACAATGCCGCAGCTTTCCATAGACGTTGCATGAATGCTCACTACAGGCTGCACCTCACCACCTCTTGGTGTGTTTTTTGGAGTTAACTTATTATTATGATTGCACAGTGAAATGGCCATAGAATAATGCACACTTTACAGCACAAAGGAAGTGCAAAGTAACTGTGGAAAACAAAATTCAGTGTGTCCTGTGGTGCTAGTTGTTATTAGGCTCTGAGGAAAATGGAAAATGGTTCAGTTGCCTTTGCAGCCGTAGCGCTAACAATAACACCACTTGGAAATGCTGGGGGGAAATGTTAAAAAATTGCCTGCTTCCAATTTAATTTCATTCAAGGTCATAGTTTTTAACAGTAAAAAAAAATTACATCCTGATTAAACACTATAGACCAAAGTACCCTAATTTAAATACAAGAGAAAAACACTAAATACAACTACAGTTCTCGGTTGATGAAGATTCTCTGGTACTTAAGAGAGCTATATCATAGGCAACTGGACTTGCTTGTGTTTCTTGAAGGCATTTCACCTCTCATGAACCCTTACAGAGTCATTGAGCTCGCATGTGAGATCCAAGTTTCAGAGAGTGAAGTCAACATAGAATCTTAGTTCTGCTGTTGATTTACAATTTATGTCGCAAAATTTCTAATCCCCACAGCAAATCCGCCAGGAGCTGCTGGACTCCCAGCTCAAAGTGGCCTCGCTACAAGACATGTCCCTCCAGTTGCTGGTCAACTCTCAGGGCAGTGACTGCCTGGAGGCCAAAGAGAAGGTCCATGTTATTGGGAACCGCCTCAAACTGCTGCTAAAGGAAGTGACCCGAGACCTCAGAGAGCTGGCCAAGATTCTGGACATCACAAGCAGTCAACAGGTAGATCTGCACTTACTGTAAAGCTGTACTGTTTTATGACTTTAAAGACTTTTTTACTTAGTTTGTTTTAATATAAATGTTTTGATATTAACTTTTAAAACAGAGGACTTCAGCTTTTGTCAGGGGGGCAGATATTTTTGTTGGAACACCATATCTGGTCTACTTGCCTATCACTGTCTGATATTTCATGTATCTCTTTCTTTTTCTCTTTTCATGTAAATGTTCCTCTTTGTCAGGATTTGTCATCCTGGTCGTCTGCTGATGACCTGGACACGTCCGGCTCCCTCAGTCCTGTATCAGGAAGGAGTACACCAAGTCGACGACGATCGGTAACGTACACGTCTACCTGTACATGCTGCTCTGTGAGAAGCCAGGTGTTCAGTTACCCCTCCGAGACAGTGCATACAGTAACTTGTGCCCCGAATGCCCCGTTGAAGGCCATAATCACCCCCGCCATCCCAAGATCTCTCCTCACACCTCTTTACACCTCCACAACCTGCTTTACACTCCCTCCCTCTGAATTCTGAACTTTTTTCCAGCCTTTTACTCTTCTTGCATGTTGTGTATTCTTAGAGCAAATACCTGCCAGAGAGCTGGGGAATCCTTTCTTTCTAACTTCTTTTATTTCCTTCTTTTTTTCTTGGGTGACTTTTTCAGTTCTGCCCTAGCTGTCATTTTTTTTCTCTTCCAGTATTTCCAGACTAAAAACCTTCCTACAAATCTTTTTCTCCCAATAGACTTTCCTCTAATTTCTTCTCACTCTAGTTTGATCCCTGTAGTGTTATTGTCAGGAATACTGGCTATTATAAAACTGCTAAATGTGCAATAAAAGTGTAAAAACTGGGGTTTTATAATGCAGAAAGCATGATATCATATTTTTTCACACTGTAGGCTGAGAAAGCAGAATTCTATGCATCAGTTTTGATTCAAAATGTATCTAAATATCAGTCCAAATAAGCATGTCTGCTTATATTATGTGTATGTTACTAAATGTCACTGTTATCAAAAAAACAAAATCCATCACATTGCATAATTTGTAGCTTCCTATTTGCAGTTTGTTGCACTCACAAGCCGAAGCACTTCAAAGTAGTCCTGCACTTTGAAAAGCCAGATTCCTTGTTTTATTATCACGGGTTACAAAATCGACCTTCACACATGATTTTGTTGCTGCTCTTCTTTCATTTTGGGATTTTCTTTTCATCGGTAGCTTTGTCTTGATTTGCCTGGACTGAAACATACTTTCTTTCTTTTACCTCCCCCTCCCCCTGTTCATTGCAAACAGCAACGGGGCAAATGTAGTCTGTCACAGCCTGGACCCTCTGTGAGCAGTCCACACCACAGGTACCTTTCTGTTGGTTTCTAGCACACCCAGAAGATAATGGAACTCATCAGCCCATGATGCACTCGGAGGCCGATTCATGCTTTCTAATCCTCCCCCAACAACAGCTGTTTTTTCAAACAATAACAAATCCCAATTTCAGCTTTTCTTAAAGCTTGTGCCAGATTAGCGGCTCATGATAGTGAATTCCATCATCTTCTGTACGTCTAGACGCTCTGTGTAGGCTCTGTGACGAGGTGCAATGCAGCCCACACATCCTCGATAAAAGAGTTTCACAAGGGATGGTGCAAGGCCTCTTCTCCGCCAATGTCCTCGGCTGCTTAATATCGCTAACCAGAGGGCATTTCTTAACATAAATATTTCTCTATAGCTAACACTCCCTCGCTGTTACTGAACGCACACACACACACCCTTTTTTTCTCAAATTGCCGAGCCAGTAAATGTCTGCAATGAACAATGCAAAGGCTGCAGTTTCTCTTTCTCTCTCGCTCTCTCTCTTGTGTGTGTGACATTACTTCTTCTTCTTCTTCTGCTGCTATCTCACCGACTTTCTGCCATCTCCACCCCCCCTCAGTCTGTCATCTGTGAGTCTCAGGTCTCCATTTGTGAAGTGGTAAGGGGCACTTTTGGTGACAACATAGGACCACCTTAATGTTAATCATACATCATTAATATCCATGCATTCCTGAAATCAGGGATCACTTTAATAAAACAAGTTTAGAGATCGCTGCGGGCCTGTTTTTGTCATAATTTAAAGAAGTAAATCACTTGTTTTTTCACAGTAGGTAGGTGTAAACTTCTTTACTATAATTCCCAGTAACTGATTGTGGCTTCCAAACCTTTAGGCTGAAAGAAGACAGTTTTTACTGAGGGTGATGGTGACTGTAAATGTTACAGCAAGAAAGCAAATCAACATATTTCCCAAACTATTCCTTTAAAGGCTAAGTTTGGTGTTTTTCAACCTGTACTCTTATTTTCCCATGTTTTGTGTCTAAGTGACTAATGTCAACAACAACATTTTTAAACTGATCTAGTATTGATGAGCGTGTTGCAGTCGGAAATGGCAAAACATGCTGTTGTAAATACTGGGGGCATTTGTGCACTGCCAATTTACATCCGAGTGTTAATTTTATCCACTGACAGGCTCATTATTATTATTCTAAGTGTCTCACAATTAATGGAGAGGAGCCCAACAAAGATAGACCTTTTTGTGAAAGCGTAAGATCTTTTTTGTTTGGTTCAAAGAAACTCTTAATTCACCCAGTAAGATGTGAAAATATTACATTATTACATTAAATATACACCATAAACGCTAAAACGACTGTTTACCTAAATGGAGTCTAGTGATTTTGACGATGATGATTTTCAAGGCTGTTAAGTTAAACAAAACGGTCTTACTCTTTAACAAAAATATGTTTCTTTGAAGGGATCTTTTCCATAATGTTGACAGACACCATTAAATCTGAGCCTGTCAGTGTCAAAAAGAAACACTTTTAGTGGACATAAATTACTGATGCGAACATGCCTCGAGTGTTTACATCTGATTTTGTTTTGCTACACAATTTTGGAACAGTTTCAAAAATTTTGTTCCCATGAGTTATTTAGACACAAAAACACTGAAAAATACAATTAAGGTTGAAAAAAACCAAACATACCCTTTCAAAAAAGCTTACCTAAACTTTGTCAAAGAAACTTTCTAATTGCTACGCTCTTCTTACCTCGGCATGCTTTGCATTTTTCAACAGGACAAACTTTCAAAAAGTCCTTTAAAAAATGATCAAATTAATAAGCTGATTCTTGCAGCATGCCTGTTGTCTTTTATCCTAACATCCTTTGTAAAGGAATGCAAGCTCGCATATTAAATGTATCTGTTTGATGCAGGATTGTACAGTATGTTTGCTTTTGTGACTGTCTGTGTAACTGTGTTTATCCACCCAGTCTCAGTCAGCATGTAGATCATTGCTTTGAACCATGTTGGTGTCTTTCAAACACAGCATGGTGCCTGTGTCGAGCACTGTCACACAGTTCCTCTGTCGCTGAACTGAGTTCTTATTTGGATTGAAAACTGGTGGACGACACCTAAATAATGAAGCGTATGGAGAGAATATTAGATTACAGAGCAGTTCAAGTGCAGCTTGATTATTGAATTAGACTAATTCAATTTTAGCTATTTTTGCTGAGTTTATTTTTGCAAACAGAAAGGAAAACCACATTTAAGGCTGCTATAATAAATACCTTTGAAATTAGGGATTCAGATGCTAGATAGGATTTTGTTTGTACTTATCGACTGATGTGAATCACTAAACATCAGTCTGTGCTGTGTTGTGAATGCGTGTGTGTTTGAGCAGGTCTCGCAGCGACGCTGGATCCGCTTCCTTCCCTTCTGATTCGGAGACACCTTCAGTCCGTTGGTCCTCGTTTCTGTGGCGCGTCCTCTGGGTCGCGCTGCCGCTCCAGCTCTTCCTGCTCCTGTTAGTGGTCTTTGCCTTCCTGCTGCCAATGACCGAGGAGGACTACTGCGCTCAGTCCAACAACTTTGCTCATTCCTTCTACCCGATGCTCAGCTACACTAACGGACCACCTCCAGTGTAGGCCGGCTGTAAGAGGGTTTCATTTCAGTGTTCTCGCATCATGATGACTTGAATTGGAATCACGTTGGGAGCAAAAATTGACCTTGGTCATCCATTTTTACTGCAGAAAAACAGCTGCCATCTACATTCAGTATCTTCGTGTGTAGCACTAGCATCTCACTATGTTACTCTGTGTAATGCTGTGTCGATTAAGGAGCATCTTTGGTGAAACAAAACTGAAGACACTGTTTTTGCGCACAGTGGACGTTGCTGGATGATTGAACTGAAGATCAAATCAGTGGCGTATACATGTTGTATTTCTCTGAGGAGATCTTTCAGTGGATAGCACCAAAGTTAAATGCTGAAATATAGCCTGTGAATTTGCTTGTAAGTCATTTGTAAAAAACAAACAACAAAAAACATTTAATATATCTTACATTGCAATTATTTTTTTACCTGTATTTTGGCATGCAGTTCTTTTATTTACTTACATCCGTCATTGTGTCTGTGGGAAACAGTCCGTTTTTAACTTGAATTACATCGATTCGTGTGAGATTCATTTTAAGCCAAGTCATGTGTTTTTATTATCAAAGCCAGAAACATTTCAAGAGTTTAACCTTCAACATCCCATGGTCTTTATACATTTTGCTGTTTTATTTTTTAAACGAAATATAAAATATGACTTTATGATTGAGAACTATGACATATAGAACTATTGTATATTTTGTATGACTGTCAGTTCAGTATCAAATGTATAACAGTCCAGGATTATTATGGATTATGTGTATATAATAGTTCAAAATTAATATGAGAAATGTATGTATATGCGACCATCAAAAACAATGAATGCCAAATCCTCATGTTGATATTTGTCTTTTTATTTGATTTTTTTAATGTGATTTTACATTTCTACTGTTTTTTTAGTGCATCATTGGTGAATCATATTTATACTGAGCTTTCCCTGAAAACGCAAACAGGAAAACACAGTGTTTGATACATTATTTGATTCTGTGTAAGGTTTATTTTCACATAGTTTTTAGACCAACATATAACATTTACAGTTTAAGTGCAGTTTGGCATATGCATAATGTCTGAATTTATGCTTCATGAAGGGAAACTGCAGACCTGGAGGTAGAAAGATCCAAGGATGAGCTGTTAGGAAGGTCCTGGATTTGGGGGAGAGGATGCCTCTGGTGAGTAGGACAGAGCCAGGGCATGTTAACATGATGATGAAGGTGGTGATGGTGATGATGAGAGTGAAGAACAGTCTCCAGTAATTTGATGATTTCACAGTTTGGAAGAGCCGGGGCGGTGACATCCAGACCCAACATCTGGGAAACAACCATCCTGAAATCTAACAACTAACAATAAAGAGAAAAAAAAGAAAATCAGTTTGATCTTTTAAAGGCATAATCTGTAATTTAAAGGAAGGCTTTGTTGCATTTGTGAAGAGAACTTTTTCTCATATGCCTCCACGGTAAATGAAGAATCAAAAAACTGATACAATTCTTGATGAATTTAAGTCATAGGATGTCCTGTTGGAAAACACTCACACAACTCGTGCAGTATAATCCAGGTCTCATTTATCCAGTCGTATGCTCAGTACTTCCCAAACAGACAACCTTTGGACCTTAAGACGGGGAACTTAACTAAAAGTGAAACTCTTCAAAGCCAGGCTCCATTCACAAAATTTTACCTCATTGAACACAGGAACTTGGTCTACTGCTGCCTCAGTCACTCACTTTGTTTGTGTAGTTTTACTTTGTTGAATCCGAACCAAAGTCGCACACAAAGTAATTGATCCTGGCAGCTGTAGACCAGCAGCTTTCATGTTCAGGGACTTAAAATCACTGTTTTGTTAATGCACTCTGGCGTTATCCAGAGCATTTTAGTTCAGTTCCCCATCTGTCTGGCTGGAAAATACTGACAATATGACTGGATAAATGAGACTCAGATTTAACTACACAAGTCGTGTGAAAGTTTGTAAACTGATTTTTTTTACATAGTTAGAGGAAACACTCGAGGTGAGCAGGGTGAAAACTGTAGCTAACACTGTAGTAACAAATAATATAAGCATTATGTAGTTAAATTTATACTAATTTGCATCCATTTATACAAACAAAAATCTGAAAATTTGATTTGTTCATAATTGTTTCATTGTGTTTTTACGAAAGGAATTTAGGATATCTTTTCTCATCACTCCCTGAATCAGAAAATACTGTCAACAACCATTAAAAAAATAAACTTTTTAAGAATAAAATATTTTATAAATCAGGCTATGAATAAACCCCTTTGTAAAAACTTTCAGAATATAGATAAGAATAAAACTTTTTGTATATATTAGTGCTACTGAAGAGGAGATTTGTACTTCAGAGTATGAGAAAAAAACTAATTTAAAGAAAAAGGCCTTTAAAGATATTGTATTGTAAAATTTCAGTCAACCAAAGATAAGAAACTACAGATGAAAAGGGTAAAAATTATAACTCATAAATATCGCCATAAAACTCAAGACAATTATTTTCTGTATCACAAGTTTTCTGGAATTTAAAGTTCAAGTATGAAAATGAAGCATTTTTTAATTAAATATGCACTTTTTTTGCATAAAATTTCAGAATAAAAATCTGAACTAAAATAAACACTTTAATGTGTATTTTATATGTTTTTTCCCACTAGTCTGAAAGATGAAATGTTTTAGATGCAAAATAGCCCAAAATCTCAAAATTGACCAGTGCATGTTCATGAAGAATTTTCTGTTTTTGGATTTTAGTTTACTGTGGAAGCATGCAAGAAAAACAAAGATTTCTTTAGAAAATCAGTGTAACACTGGGTGAGTAGTTGATAAGCAAATGGAGTATTCATATTCATCTTTCTGTGTCCAGATGTTAAAGCACAAAGCTTTTTCATTTTCACAGTTCCCTCACCTCTCTCTCCTGGTCAGACAGCTGAGCCAGGCTCTGTCTGAGGGCGCTGAGTTGCTGCTGGTCCTCTCTGGTCCTCTTCTCTTGGCTCTGCAGGTCGGAGCTCACCGTGTTCAGCTTCTTCTCCACCTTGGCCTTCCCCTCCACCAGCCGATCCAGCCTCTTTTTCTGCTCCTGCACGGTCTGACTCTGTTCCATCACTTTCAACTTGGCACGTCAGACACAGGTGTTCAACCAAGTTATTCAGTTGCTCTTGAATACTCTGATACTCAACTATATACTAATTTTTCAGAAGCAGTCTGCTTTACATAATTTATACAGTTACGAAGCATTTCTCCTTTCATGCACACACATATAAACATAAACACGTGATAAATTACGAGGTGAAAAGTCCTCTAGATTTAATTTTTGGAGCCTGAACCCGTCTCCCCTCTACCTTGAGCTCACTGGTGTGGGACAGCTGGGCCTTGAGCTCAGTGTTGGACAGCCTGGCAGCCTTCAGCTCGCCTTGGAGACGCTCCAGTTTTTTCTGCAGCCTCCTGGCCTCCAGATGAGCATCATCTCGCTCCACAGCCAACGCTGGTCGACTCCTCTTCTCCTCCTCCAGCTCCGACACCTTCTTCCTCAGGAGCTGGATGTGGAGACCTTTGCTCTCTAGTTGGTCTTTTTGTGACTTAAACTGTTGAGGGGAAAGAAAATAGTCTGATTATTGGTGTATCACTGGTCATGCA